>NC_041363.1:24358676-24591176 GCF_900634415.1 Cottoperca gobio | reverse complement strand
GCTGTCGCTCCGGCACGTCAGAGGACATTTGAAACTTTGAAAACTTGAAACTTTGAAAGTTGAAACTTTCTCAATTTCTCCAGGATGCACCGCTCTGGCTCTGAATTGCGGGGGGGCAGGATGCTATTTTGTGGTCACATTGACAATGAATGGCAGCCTGTCATGCATCTATCGTTTGAGTCCATATGTGTGGACCGGTGGCAGATCGTCGCAGTAAACAGCGTCCCCATTCAATATGATATAATTTTAATGAGCTAGCTTGACTTGGCAACGGGAAAAATACCTCTGAGTTGAGTAAGTCAGAGTCGAGGATGTGAATGACTTTCCACAAAACACAAGCTTTAGTCTTGTGAGAGACCAAAGTGTGAACAGCGAGTCAGACTCATGAGTTATAGCTCTTTAAAGTAACATGCTGCCGTAGTGCCACATATAGTTGAAATACCACCGATCACTCGCAGCTGATATGTCCATGTTTCATCTACATTTGGTACATTTTCACATTCAAATTCTCTTTTTGCTTATTTCAAATATTAAGTACGTACATTTGGTCCGATTAAATTTGAGTAGTTTTTGAAAATATTCCAAATCTGTTCAAATCTATACAAGAAAACAACCTTTACTAAGAGTTTTGCGAAAATACATTATGCCCTTTAAAAATGTACTCATGGTGTCGCTATTCACACAAGAAAATGTATCAGTTCTTCTTTGGCTTACAACTCATTTTGTAAAATGTGTCCAATCGTTTTTTAGGTGTCCTGCTGAATTAAAAGTCAAACAAACAAGTTTGAGACTTTCTGTGACACCAAAGCTCAGCATGCTGGAGAATAGAAATAGCTAAAAAACAAGGAAAAAAAACATTACATGGGCCTCAAATTACATAACCCTGTTGAGAGTAAAGTGTTTGTTGTAGTGAGACGAAGTGCGTGTGTTTTTCTTCATCAAACAGAAAAATGATGTTGTGCTCCTGGTTGGTAATGTGTGTTTTCTAGATCAGGGGTCCTCAACGTATTTCAGGCCAAGGAACCCCAAACTGGTGTAGCATGGAGCAGGGACCCCCTACTGCAGTGGTATTCAAACGAGGGGGGGGGTGCTGTCAGAGTTCTGTTCGAGGGGGGGGGGGTGCTGTCGAAGTTCTATGCGAGGGGGGGGGGCTGTCGGAGTTCTATGCGAGGGGGGGGGGGGGCTGTCGGAGTTCTGTGCGAGAGGATGTAGGAGTTCTGTGCGATGGGGGGATGTGAATGTGCAACAAAAATATTACTTTTTATAAAACAATATTTGCTTTATGTACAAACAATTTTGCGACCCCTCTGCAGTACCTCCGCGGACCCCCTGTTGAAGACCTAGATGATAAAGTGAAGCATGCAGAGAGAGTGACAGAAGATATGAACGCTATGAGGAAAATCTGTTTTGAAGAGCAAGAGGGATCAGGAGATTTATCTCACGCAGCTTTCCAATAACTTTTTGCGATAACATATTGGGTTAACTTCTGGAGTCTTCCATTAATTGAGTGAGATTTTCATCAGCATTTCTTAAATGGTGCTGATGATTAAATTAATTAGACTCCTTAGGTAAATATCCCCTCGCCCTGATGTGTTTTGCTCACTTCTTATGCGTTCTGAATTCCCCTCACTTCCATTTCTCAACCTTTCTTTATCTTTGACTTTCACTTTTACGTCTCTGTTCTTTCACCTAACCGTTGACCTCATTTACTCAACCTATTTTCACCGACATATCTCTGTCTTACTTTCTTCTCCTTGATTGAGAGACATTGTGGAGCATGTATCTAATTTGGACTAGAATATTCCGCACTTAAAACTAAATACTTGCAGAGATCCAAAGAGAACCAGGAGGAATGTCAGAGGCTTTGTAGTTCTTAAGGACAATGCCGTTTATTCATATAGCACATTTCAATACAAGTTAATTCAACTGAAGTTTCATGGAAGAACTGTAAATGTTTATGAGCCCCTTGGAGTTCCACAAGGAACCTTAATAGGCTCTCCCAAGATTGCATTTTCTCAATTTCTCAAGGTTTGTCCAGCTCACTGAGGTTCGGAGAAATTAAAGCACAAACATCAGAAAAAGCTGTGATAATACGATTCAATTTACACTTTGTTGTTTGAATTGTAAAAACACCAGCCAGAGGCCTGTGCTCATGTATAATTACGTAAAGATTAACAAACAGGAAAGAACGTTTCCAGGTGTATACTGCATGTAAACATGTCTAACTAACTAACTTACTTACTTTCTCCCAACGTTTTAGTTTTTTTTAAAAAGGAACATCTTTTTTGAATGTTAGAGGGACATCTGATGGATCCATAAAATCTATTCAGATGACAATGAGAACAACTTCTAGCATCTGTGAAAGAAGTTTCACACAAATATTCGAACATGTACTCTTTGTGAAGGCGACCACAAGGAACCCTTTTTTGTATTGCCCATTTCTTGACTGTGCACACCCTCTGAAACGGTTCCTTAATGCATGTATACTTTTTGGAACCAAACAGCAGCAGCTTGTGAATGTGCATCAGAAATCTGGTATAAGTTGTGAAGTAAACAGTGTTGTCAGTGCCAAAATTAGCTGTATCACAGCCAGCGTTGTCAAAGCACTCCTGTGTTTTCCTTATAGTTTTTTTTTTTTTTTTTCTGTGGCATCTGGCTTCAGTCTTCGGGCCGCTGGGAAATCATGTGTTGTCATACCAGTTGGTGTTGAAATAGGTTTTTGGAGCTTCAATGTTTTCACACACACACACACACACGCACACACACAAAGACAAACACACAACACTGTACTTCTGTTTGTGAGGACACTCATTGGCATAATGCATTCCCTAGCCCCTTAGCCTAACCTTAACCATCAAAACTAAACGCCTAAACTGACTAATTCTATCCTGAACCCATAAACCCAAGTCTTAACCCTAAAACAAACCTTTGCAGAAGTGAGGCCCGGCCAAAATGTCTTCACATTCCAAAACGGTCCTCAAAACCTTGTCTGATCCTCACTATGTAGCAAGTACAAGTATACACACACACTCACACACACACACACACACACACACACACACACACACACACACACACACACACACACACACACACTCTCTTTAAAACCAAACTTTAAGTTCTTAAGAATTATGATTGGTCCTCCCACAATCCACTTTAGAGATCTAACATGGGCTTTTGCTTTTTGTTGTTGTGAAAGTGACTTTGCTGTCGTGTTGTAATGGAGTAGTAAGTGCAGATCATTTTCAAAGCTTGTCACGTATTACACATCATGTACAGTATAATGTTTACCATACTGTCGCGTAAACAATGGAAACAAGGTTGAAAGATTTTAGACATCCCACACATTGAAGGTCTTTGAGAAGTGGTGTCTGTAATATAAAGTGTATGTGATATGTAGTATGTGGGCTAAGACATACATTCTGGTTGATTATTAAAAAATCTAAAAAATCAAACATGTCACATTTACAGTGATAGATAGTTACAGAAAATAAATCTTTCTATTATTTCTTTCAGGCTGTGATGAGTCCTGCTCAGAGTGCCGTGGGCCGGGCCTGCAGGAGTGTGTGTCATGTTCGGACCCCGCTGCCTTGCTCAAAGACGGGGAATGTGTTCCTGACTGTGGCTCTGGTTTCTACAGTCAAGAAGGCATCTGCTACGGTAAAGTTGACACATTTAATGCTGTTATGGATGTAGCAAGTTTTCCTTTTGGATAATAGGATTTTAGGAATATGAGGAATGCTTCCTACTATTCCCCCTGACTAAGGCACAGGCTCCATACATGTACTTAGTCCAATCTAAGATCAGGATCAAATGCTAAAGACACATTTCCCCCGAGGGGATAAGAAATATATCACTTAACCTAGACCCACACACACTTGTGAAAATCTGAACAAAATCACGTTGGTTTAAAATCCTTTTTGTTGCACCCATTTTCCTTTAACCTGAATCATCTACTTCAATTACTAGTTTTCTGTGTTTCAAAGATCTCATATTTTGTTCAGCTATATAACAAAACAAACAACCTCTGTCTTTCTGCATTGCATGCTTTTTTCCGCTGCTGTGAGTTCATTAGTTGGACTCTCTGATTCTTAAATAATAGAAAGTATGATTGTTAAATGTCTGTGCATCATTGCATTAGTCTTTACTTTGGTCTGCATTGCATGTCAATTTTGCTCCACATAAAACATCTTAATTCGACTGCATTTATTCTGAATGTTTGGCTATTTTCCATAGAAATAAAAAATAGAGTTTTAATTCTAAAACCTTAAAACATCCAAAAATGTATGTCAGGCTAGTTTTTTGGGAACACAGAATTCTTATAGCTTCAAACAATCCAAAACATAATATACTATATGTGTGATACTAAATGTTTTGCATCTGAAATGTGTTTGCTGTGCAGCTTCCCTTTCTGAGGAGGGAAAGTTGATATTTAAACAGAGAAATTAGAATGTGCCGATGCGGTAAACAGAAAACACACTCTGAGACAATAAGAGGTTTATTGTTTGCGGTCAACTGAAGGTGAAGGTTTGTTTGGGCTTGTTTTTTATAGAATCCCTGTTGAGTCTCATGCCAGCATCCACTGCAAGTGGTGCCAAAATAATGAAGTCAGCAGTGTTAGCAAACAAACAATAAAAAAAAATACAATAATTAGCAGTTCTCTCTTGCACTAATGAGGATTCAGAAGCTATTTGAATAAGGAGATCCTGTATGAATATGGATACTTTCTATTTTTGGGTGGTAAGATGAAGAAGCGCGAGAATAGGCCTCCCTCAGGGTGATGGTGAACTTAGCAGCACATAGCTAGGCTCTTTCTTTGGTTAAAACCACCTGGAGGGGTCGAGGGGGAAGACTTCAACTCCTCCGGATCATGTGGTAGACTTGAAGCACTCAGCGAGGAGCCCTGTTAGAAAATGTCAAAAACATCGGAAACTTTCTGGAAAAAGGTCAAAGCCATTAGAAGTTGCCAGTTTGTGCTTAGAGGTCTGGTTTAAAATGTCAACATCCGGAGAGAGCTGAAGGGGTTTTAACTTCTTACTTTTCCTTCTCAGGCCTTCCTGGGTTAGATTTGATAGCTTTCCTGTTTTTGTCCCCTCCAGCATGCCGTAGGAATATCTTTCACTGATTTCAGCCTCTGTTGAGAGGAGGCAAAGACCTGTCTGAGCATGTGTGCATGTCAAAGTGTCATGTCAATATGGAATTCTATACACACACACACACACACACACACACACACACACACACACACACACACACACACACACTAAATTAAGGATTCAACTGAGATTACTTTAGTTTTTATCAACATATTTTCACACACTAAACATATATTTTCCAACAATTCAAAATAAAACTTCCATGGTGGTCACATCTACCTCGATTGATCCGGATTCTAACTTTTCATTCTGATACGAACCAAGATTACAGGTGTGAAACTCCCTCGGTCCACGGATCAAACTGACCCGTGGACCAGTTCTGTTGTCATGTTTTAAGAGTAGCAGAGCTTCTTTGGGGAATAGCTCAGTGCTTAGTGTGTAGCCTACTGTAGGTCACTACTGTAGTGATGGGTAGAGCCAGAGGTAGAGAGAGAGGTGGAGGCACTGCTATTGGAGGAGCAGAGGAGAAGTTAACAGTAAAGTTGTCAAGTGGTATAAAATGTACACTGTAGGTTTCAGTTTGTCTCTGAAAACAACTGCATCTCCTTAAGACCCAAGTAAAGTTCAGCTGTTTACGTAGGCTGGATATATATACTGTACATGTATACGAGAGGACGGGAGAGCCCAAACTAAAGTAATTACAAGTATAAGGCAACGCGGTTCACGTAGGCGATGGCGACAGGATGTAGATATGTCATGTATAGATCTATAGTGCACGCGTTATTGCAATGTGAGACTAAAACTAACAGGATCACATTTATACAATGTAACAAAAACAAACATTGATTTGGACTTTCAGGTGTGAAAAGGCCCTAAGTGACAAAGTGAAGCCAGTACATCGCACAGACTCTGGTTAAGAGACTTTACATGAGCACAAACTATTTCATCATTAATAGCCATTAATATTTACATTCTGCGGTTCACAGCCTGCGATTCGTCCTGTGCCTCCTGTTTCCCTGACAACCCCAAGTGCATGAGCTGTCTGCCAGGGACCGCCTTGCATCATGGGAAATGTATTTCCCAGTGTCCAGCTCAACATTACCTGGACAACCACAGCAGATGCAGAGGTATGCTGAATCTTCAACACAAATATCTACCAACGCTCTTCAAGTGAAATGTCATGAAAGAGAGAAAGTATGAGCCATCTTTGAAAATAAAGGTTGTAGTTCAACCCTTTTCCTTTTCTCCTCAGCCTGCCACAGCTCCTGCTCTTCCTGTTGGGGTCCCTCAGTGTCCCAGTGCACCTTGTGTCCAGGTGGGCGCCTTCTCCACCAGGGCCAGTGTGTGGAGGCCTGTGGGGAAGGACTCTACTCCCAGGATAACACCTGCCACAGTAAGAGCTTACATCTAAGCGTTTCAGGATTATACAAATACAGTGGAAACCGCTTATAGTGACAGTGATCAGCGGCTCATATGGATCAAAAAGCTTGGAACGGAATCATTCCTATGCAAATGCTGTTTAAATAATTTGCTTACAGTATTCAAGTCGTCCGCTTACACTTACAGTGTTCATTTTGGATCTTTAAATACACGACAAGATATAGAATACATCATGATGGGAAAAACATCATTTTTTAGCCGATCCTCAATGCTGTGCAGACGAGAGGCGCCTCTCCATGGCGCTGCTTGTCAGCGCCCGGGGCTGGCGAGCCTTTTTCCGGGCCTCCTTGCTCACCCGTCGGCAAAACCTTACTCACCTGCTGGTAAAAAGTCCAGGAGGTCTGCTCAAAGTCCTGGTGAGAGGCAAAGCGGAGCTGTTCATCTGCATGCACCTCCCGTTGGCAGCGAGCCAGAAAATAGCAAAACTCAGTCATTTCCTTTTTTTAAATGATCAGTCATCACTTTATTTTCATGTTATGAATATACCAATTAATTAGATGGTTCTAAAAAACTAAAATAATTGGTTATAATAATCATCCGCTCATAGTGTTCAATTTGACAGACATCACATGATCACCAGAAGATGTTTGTACTGAACATACATTTCTACCATTGTCAATCTGCAATTTTGACCTTCCATCTCCCCTGCTTTTAGATTGTCATCCCTCCTGCCGTTCCTGTGTGGGACCCTTGGCCTCAGACTGCCTCCGCTGTCTCAAACCAGAGGAAGCCCTCCTGCCACAGTCCAGTCACCTCCAGCATGGCGTCTGCACGGCCGGCTGTCCTGCACACAGCTTCCTGGATTACATGCAGACATGCAAAGGTGAGTGCGTTTTATTTGTGCATATTTTCCTCCTTCATTCGGGATTATCCGTACCTGCCAGGGTGAGCTAGCATGTCTCTGCTGTTCTATTAACAGCTTATAACAAGCCAATCATCAGTCACTTTGGGTTTCAAAACAGATCAGGTAATAACTAACATTAATGTCATTAGAGCAAAAAGCAAAATTCAAGACAAAGCAAACTAAATCTTTATTATTTAAGCAAACAGCTAAGCTTCATGCACACTGTGCTTTCCTTTCAATTAAATCAACTTGTGCTGAAATATGTAATCAATAAATGGATCAGTTTATTGAAAATGCATGGACAACAATTTTTACTAATAGATTATCTGTTTTGAGTGACACATTTGTTAGTTTGAACTGTGCAGATTTCTAACTTTTGGATTTTGGATTTGACATTTTAAACCCTTGAAACTCTGGAAGCAATGAGCGTTTGTCTTATGTTTTGGACATTTTAAAGACTAAGCAATTAGTTTCTTAATAAATAAATAAAAGGAATCGATAGAGTAATCAGTGAAAAGTCATTAGTCGCAGCCAAAATGTGAATTTTTCTTTTTTTTCATCTCACCCTTTTGTTCATATTGTAAAATATCTCATCGCAAGGCCACAACAAACACCTGAGTCCACTACAGAGCGCACAGGGGGGAATCGATCCGGCAGTCAGAAGTTTGTTAAGAGAAGACTTACAAAGGAAAAGTATCTTTTATTTCTGAAACCTGGAGTATAGTCTCCTCTAGATGTTATTTACTCTCCAAGCCAATACTAAACATATGCTACACAGAGTAAGTGTTATAGCATCATGCAGTGTCTCCAACACGTTCCCCTCTCGGTAATTTGGGCAAAATACTAAAGGTTTGGACAGGTCTACATTTTGGTGTGTGTGTGTGTGTGTGTGTGTGTGTGTGTGTGTGTGTGTGTGTGTGTGGATGTATTTCTGTTTGTAGATTAAAGATAGTGTGTGTGGAGACACCTGTTTGTGAGTGTGAAATTATGGGTTTCAGGTTTCGGGGGGATAGTCTGTCAAGTGAGAATAATTATCACCCACCTACCAACACAAACACACACCACTGCAACACACCACCTCCTTGCCAGAATGCCAAGGGGTGTTCTTTTTTCTTCTTTTTAAATGAAGTGGGACAAGAACGAAGAGGAAAAGTGAGATGAAGAGAATGTATTCAGTTTTCTTTACCTCCCTCGTACCTCTAACTCTGTGCTGGGAAATGATATCCATTTACCACAATCGCCGCTCTGCTATCTTCTTACCTCCCTGTTCAGTCTTTGTGCTCATTGACTATACTGCATTTAGTATTTGGCAGAGAGACGGATATGTGTTCTATACCTGCTGTCTCTGCATCGAGAGCAGCCAAGTCATTCACCAATACGGCTGTTTTGTTCAGCTTTACTTTCTCTCCCTCGGCTCATTTTTCATCTGCTGGATCTGCTGTTACCTGAAATTAGCTGCTGTTGACATCCCGGTTGAATTTCTTGGTATTTGCTTGACAGGGAGAGACCGAATATCACGAAGAAGATGGATGTTGTTATTTTTTAAAGTAGTTATTGAGGAAAGTCTTGTTTTCAGTCATGCAATTTGTTTTGCATCAGTATAATGATGAAGTCCTCCAGACTAAAGTCTACGTTGTTTGGCATTACCTTTTAAAATGATCTTATTTCTGTTCATAAAGATTTTGTTGCACAAGTACGTTTTTCAGTGTCCTAAACAAGTCATTATACACACTTCACCAAAAGAATAAAGAGATAAAGAAATAACGAATGCTTTATGCGACTATAAAACCCAGCTTTATAACATTTAAAAGCAAACTGACTTGATGTGTTACTCCTGTGATTCATTATTATTCTTTTTTTATTTTGGAACCAAATCTTTGGGATGATGCCGTCCGTCTGTTTATCACAGCAGAGTTTAGTCTGCAGTTCTCTAAGGTACCTTTCCCTCCTGCTGCCTCCTGTTGGATTAAATATAATGATATCGGTAGTCTGGAAAAGAATAGTTATTTTACTGCAAACCTTTTGTTTTAACTTGGAGATGAATGTGAAGTTATGAGTCATTGGTAGTTGCACGTCTTTTGTCAAGTCGAGCCTAAAGTCCCCAGATTTGTGATTTAAGTCTGACTAAACTTCAAGTGACTTGAGGCCACACCTCTGACACAAATCCTATGACTTTCATTTACTATGATTAAAGTTTGATCTTGGTAAAGTTTAGGAAAGGTTGTTGGTCATGGCAACAACAACAAAACAACCTAGACTGTGTAGGAAACAGGATGTAAACAGCATCTCACTAAGAGGTTAGCTACAGGAGGTTTGGCTCTAAAGCTACATGCATTGTTGCAGTATGACATGTGTGAAGGGAACACACATACCTGGAAATGATAAAAACAATACAGAGCTTCAGTACCACATTCAATATTGAATTGCTTTTGCTGAGTTTGAAGACAAGGCGTGCTGAATTCTCAGAAGGTTTATGGGATTCCACACGGCGTTGCAGATAAGTCCTCTCTGTCTGTTTACAGTCACTCAGCAGCTGTGTTACAAGGTGCTAGTATACATCAATTACAGGGTGCTGTGAGGAATGTCTTTATAGTTTCCTGTTAGCTGTTGGTTCCTGGATTCCTAACGCTCAGAAACATTGTAATTTGGTGCTTCTGTTGTCGGTACTTTTCCCCCAGTTCCTGTGTTTGCTATGCGAGGAAAGTGAGTGAGTATCGCCAAGACTGAAAACCTTCTCGCTGGTTTGCTGGCGTTCACAGCAGTTCCTAAATTACAGTTTGGAAATACATTAAGAAGTCACAAAACATTTCTACAAATTAGTTGTTGTGCTTTTTACCTTTTTGAATAACAGATATTTGCTCCTTTTTAAAAATATGAAAGTCACATTCTGCAGAAAATGAAATATATCCCTGTAACAGGCGGTCACGAGTCTGCATCACCTTGAATTTAAGGATTTTGAGCCTGAAGCCTTTTAGGTCGTAGAAAGATTCGCCACAGTTTAAATTCAGAGCGGGCCACGGTCCAGAGGAAATTTACTTTACTTTACCTGGATTGAATAGCTGTTAGCAGTATTGGATTCCCTTAATCCTCCTTGAAGAGATAATTACAAATCGAAGAGTAGTAGTTGGACTAACACCCATTCATCTGTGTGAATGGGACCAACACTGAGCCAGTACAGGGGGTTACGTTCAAAGTAAAGGCTTGCAAAGAACATATTTACACTGAAAGACACAGAATCAAAGCAGAAACAGCAGAACATTAAAAGAAATTAGCAAGAACTCAAGAAACACTTTTAATGGACACAATGTTGTTTCAGGGCAAGTTAAACACTTAATTATGTGATATACCCTACGATGCAGCCTGGGTTTATCAGGGTCTTTCAACATCCCACACCCTGACCCAGAGACCCAGCTGGGGTCAGACCACAGAGACCCCTCCTTCTGAAAATACACATGGAGCGACAGGAATGTGCAATAAAAACAACTTAATATGTATTGAACTGCATTTTCAGTGATGTCATTTGAATTATGTTTCAGCGACCTCTAAAGATTAAATATGGAATGTTTTTGTTCCTCCTGCTCACAAATCTTTGTGTTTGTTTAACAGAAATTGAGATTTGAACAGTTTGTCATCTGCTTTTATGTCACTTATTTTTATTCTAAGCTTCCTGAATTAGGCTCAACACAGTAAGCTGAGGATCAACTGGAGAAATGACAAATCAGTGGGCGTCAGTGGGTTCAGGTGTACGGCTGGGAACAAAGGAGGCTATTGTGTGTGTGTGTGTGTGTGTGTGTGTGTGTGTGTGTGTGTGTGTGTGTGTGTGTGTGTGTGTGTGTGTGTGTGTGTGTGTGTGTGTGTGTGACAAGATACTCAAACCTCCTCAGCAGCTACTGTCCTGAAGTGGAGGAGGATGGCATGTACATGCACATGAGACTCACAGACTCCAGGCTTTACATACACACTTATAGTCACACACACACACACACTCACACAGTCCGGTACACATTAGGTGGGCCTGAACTGACGAGCTGTCAGAGGTCTGAGAGCAAATTCCAGGCTGAAAAGTTCCCTCCTCTCCAGTCTGCTGTCCTCCAGCAGACAGAGATAGTCGGTATGTAGGAGGTTTAATGCTGCTCGGTAGACATATACAGGAAGGGTTAACACACTCCTGAACTGTGTAGAGACATCAAGTGTCTCTAAGTCTTTTACTGCTGCTTTGGAAAACAAGGTAAAGGGAAGTAATGATTAAAAAACGAATTAATGCATTATTATTTTCAATACAAATCATGCCGGTGAAATAAAGGTTGTGGCACGGGGTGATATACTGTACCGTTGTTTTGCACTTGGAGTGTGTTATATTGGATAAGGATGAGGTTATGAGATACATTTAGCGAGTTATGACAGATGCAACAGAAAGAGGCGTTTAAAAAAAAAAGCGTAGTTGTAAGAGTAGTCAAGGATTAAAGAAAATAACTGTAACTCTTTTGGGTTTGGTGGATGTAGTCATCTTTACATCACCCATTGGTATGTGGACTCAGTTTAAAATGACACCCCTTATGCATGTTGGGCAAAGATCATAGTGATGATGAAAGTGTAGTGGTGGCTGTCATATCGGCTGACCCTTTTACAGCCATTGAACACAAAAGGCAATGCTCCTGTGCTGCTTACTCCTGTGTTGTTGTCCATTAGCTCCACCTGCAAGCCTTCAGTGTGAGGTCCTCGACAATCCTTCTCAATCTGAATCATATTAGGCCTTTTTGAAAAATATGTTTCCCCTGTTCAAGCTTGGTCTAACAATTTAACTAGAAGTCTGATAACATTACTGCAAGAGTCTCTGAGGTCATCAAACGTCTCCAACATGTTAAACTGAACTTTTAAGCAGCTGTCTAATTTTCTTCTGTCTTAACTTTGGGCAGAAGCTTTATATAGTAACCAGAACAATGAGACTACAGATACAAGCGGGACAGATGAGGTTTGTCTGGAGGATCTTGGTATCTATGCACTGGGTACACCAGGAAGACCCAGAGGGAGATACAGTAGCTGGAGGCAGCTGCTGGTTCCTATTTTATCTTGACCAGGATAAATAAAGAAATAAAAAACAAAGAGACAGATAGAAACTTGATATCTATCACTATCAGTTGACCAGAAAAGAAGCTTGAGCATGTGTGTTGGTGAATGCATGCACGCGTCAACGCATGCGCATACGCAGTCACAGCTATTTCCAATTTGCGCTTGTTTCTTGATGTATCTG
Organism: Cottoperca gobio; assembly: GCF_900634415.1. Lineage (NCBI taxonomy): Eukaryota > Metazoa > Chordata > Actinopteri > Perciformes > Bovichtidae > Cottoperca > Cottoperca gobio. Next base: position 24,578,545 of record NC_041363.1, on the reverse strand, counting down.
TAACTACACTGCCACTGTCTCTCATGGAGATGGACTAACTTCTACCATACCTCAACACAGCAGAATCAATGTGATGACACTTCAGAGGAATGAGATATAACCCTCCACTTGTGTTTCTGCTGTGTAGGTCGCAGCACTCTCTGCCACACTAATGATCAGCCCTGTATTGTACCAGGAGGATCGTTTGTGGAAGGCATTAGGGATCACTCACATCCCCAAACTAAATCACAACCTCATCGACTGCACCCACCTCAAATTACGACCCTATCAGCACAAAACAATGTAATGAATCCGATTCTCTGAGCGCCTGCACCAGATAATGTGTGATGAGAACGCCTGCGCACATGAATTTGGGTATTACAGAAATCAATATGTGCTTTCCGCCCAGCAACAAATTAAATATCCAAGCTGCAATAAAAGGCTTATAATCTTATAGGAGTTCTTATTCTCTCCTCTTACTAATCAAATGAGTTTGACATGAAGCCTATTTAATACGCCACTGAGTGTGTTTGTTTTTTGACTGTTGATATGAAAGTCTGAGTGAACGGGACATGTGACCAAGATAAATCTTTGTTGGTGGTGGGGTCATAGATGAGCAGACATGTTGTTGGGCGGTAAACTCAATCACAGAAACATATAGTCTGTGTTATCATCTCAGCTAACCAATTACGTTGTCATTTGTGTCGGAGGGATTATGGGTATGCGGCAGGCAAAAAAGGAGGGTGATGATTGAGATTGACGGTTTCGGCTGACACTGCTGTGACTTTTCAAGGGCCTTGTTCTGACACTGAGGTGTTCCCAAAGGGTAAATGTTTTTACACACACACACACACACACACACACACACACACACACACACACACACACACACACACACACACACACACACACACATACACACTCACACACACACACACACACACACACACACACACACACACACACACTGCAGTGTTGGCTCAGGTGGAACACCAGTCTACTCCTGCCAGTGGCTGTCAAGCAGAGTGTACATAAGAACTGGATACAGCTGACAGCCCTCTGAAAGAACCCAGAGAGGAGTAATTATAAACACATACATACTTGAGTGCATTTTCTGTGTACTATAACAGTCAGGCAGTGCTCACACATACACACTTGGTGATCCTGGCCAGTTGGTGACAGGCCTTTTGTCTTTCATTCCCACATCCACCATGGCCACCGGCGTGGCTGGACTCAGCTGCCAGAGCGGATAGCACTGCTCAGCTATTTGTCTTTGCGCTGCCAAAGCAGACATCAATTGCGGCACAAAAGGCCTGTTTCATGGCAGCAGTGGTGTGGGGTGAAGTGTGTAAGAGAAGGGTAAATGTAAAAAAAGACAACAAGCACAGGAATGTTGCAGCGATGGCCAAACCATTTTGCCGTCATGGCTCAGGAGGTAGAGCGGTCGACTCCCTGGTTCCATCCCCTTGAGCAAGACAACAAACCTCTCACCGCTCCATATGAGCAGGTTTGCACCTTGCATGGCAGCCTCTGCCATCAATTTATGAATGTGTGTGTGGATGGGTGAATTTTGGTGCATGTGTTGCTAAGTGCTTTGAGTGGTTTGTAGACTAAAAAGGCCCAAAATAAGTGCAGTCAATTTACCATTTCCCCTGCGCACATACAGCTAAATGTAATACTGGCTAAGAGTGCATCAGCAGATCGTGTAAAGCTGCATTTAGGAACAGCAGAAACCTGTAGATATGTATCTTTATTCCATATAAAATGCTGGTATCAGGTAAGAACACTTAAAAACAGTGAAATAATAACTCCTATAAATCATTGATCTAGCTCTCCATTCAACTTAATCTTCTTCTATTGCTTTTCCCTTCTGTGATGCATCATATACACACTGAGTTGGTAAACATGAGCGTGATGTGTTAAGTTTACCGATGACACGTTACAGGATTTCTAAGTAGTAGCAAATTATTCCTTGCTGCCATTTGGAGCCACAGTTACCTGGGTGTAGCTTTAAACTCTACCTGCAAGTTCCAAATATGTATCCTTCAGATTTAGACCATCTGAAAATAATACTGAAAAATGTATGTTTTATCATCTAAACTAAAAGTCCAAACTAAGCAACAGAGCATGTTTCAGAAGTCTTTGTTGGCTTGTGGCCCTCTTGCATCAGGCTCTCTGAGCTGGCACTGACTTGGGTGTTAATGCGTAACTTCTGATTGGGGAAGCTGGCTGCCAGCCTGTTCTGAGTGTTACATTACTTCTAACTGGCAGCTCACTTAAAGCTCTTGAGACTCAGATTCCAAAAATGCCACTAGAGGTGGAACAAGATACAGCAGAATGGCCGCAGGATAACAAAAATAGTGGCGACAATTGGCAGAAGTTTAGGCCCAGATACATTGGCTGCAACTATTTTAAATGTTTACCTTTACAGCAACAAGAGCACTCCTCCATTCAGTTTTGATGCATCTGTGCTGCATTGCTGCTACAGTAGAGCTAAATTAGTAATATATGTCGCAAGACAAACACACTGCCCTCAGTTGACTTCTCACCATACTATGGTCATTTTGAGTCTCTTTGTGGTCATTTTATGTTATTTTATATTTGTTTTGTGTCTCTTTGTGGTCTCTTTGAACAACTTTTAGGTGAAGGCCATGGGGGGCCCTGACACTTTGAGCCCCTGGGCCTGTGCCCGTATGGACTGTTCAGTAATCCATCCATGTTCTGAACGCTTAATATTAAAAATGAAAAATGTCCTCTTCCTTTTTTCAAAACAAAACCCTTACCAGTTTATTCAGGAAAAATACACCAATACAGCAAAGTTTTAAACCAAGAAAATGTATAGTCCATTCTGTCATTTTAGTCGTCTTATTGTGGCAGTAGGAAAGTAATGAGGGGGCACAGAAAGGGATCGAGCATGTTCTGTCCCTGGCTCTGACTTTTTATGTTTTTTGCACTCTGTGCCCTTTTTAGAGTGTCATCCCTCCTGCTCGCTCTGTACTGGGCCATCTGCAGACAACTGTACATCGTGTCCCTCCCCGTTCAGCCTGCACGAGGGCCACTGTGTCTCCACCAGCCCACAAGGCTTCTTTGTTCAGGACAACCAGTGCCAAGGTGAGAGCACACACACACACGCACACGCACACACACACACACGCAAACACATTTGTATTCCTATACATTGTGAGCACACTATTTAAAGAAGAAGTGAGAACTGGACTAACTGTCCTCACTTTCTGAAGACGTCCTCATTCTCGAGGTCAGATACTGCTCCTCTGATCCTCACAAAGATAGCAGGGCAGCAGCAAAAAAAAGTAAATGTAGAATTATTCTGTTACAAGTAAAATCTTACATTCAAATTTGTACTTAAGTAAAAGTACAAAATAGTTTTCTTATACTTAAAGTACTAAAGTACTAACAGTACTCATTATGCAGAATGGCCAATTTCACAATATATATTATACTATTGGATTATAATTATTGATTATTATTATATTTACTTTAGTAAATGTATTTAGTTACTTTCCGCCACTGCAGTGTTTTATAATTTAGTTATGTAACTGATGCTTTAACAGTTATACGTTATAGGGACCCACTGCAGAGGGGTTAAAGAGCCGCATGTGGCTCCTGAGCCGCAGGTTGCAGACCCCTGGTTTAGTGGCACCGTCAAAGACAATGTTCATGATAATGGTTTGTAATGGTGTCTGTTCTCCTGGACTTGTAGTGCCTGTAGCTGTTTGTGTTTCAATCTGTAAAACATTGCAATCATTGGCTAACCCATATAAAGTTTTTTCCACAATGTAGGCAAGAAAACATGTCCCAAACCCTTCTTCCCTCTCTCACAACATCACCACTAAGACACTTTTTCAACAAATTACTAAAAAGTCTAATGTAACTAAAGAATAATTGGTAAACGTTGTGATTAATGCTGAGCGTTTTGTTATGGGTACGTCCAGCGGAGACCCAGGCGCAGAACACTAGACTCTGGAAATGGAGTAAGTTTAAATAGTTTATTAATGCAATACTCTCCAGTAGGCAGATGGTGAGAGAAAAATGGTACAGCAGGCAGGCAGGTAGGCAGACTGGTAGACAGACGGTCAAACAGGAGTTGAGCGACAAGTTATGCAGTGATCCTGGAAAGAGCAAGTCAAGGTTATCCATAAAATGCAAAGTAAAATGCAAAGTAAACTCAGATAGTGTCCATACTGAGTGGCCGAGATCTAAGCTACCGGGGTAGTAGAAACAACAATCTGGTGATGAGTGGCTGGAAGGCCGAGGTAGATAAACTGTGGTGGGATGAGTTGATTGTAGACAGGTGAGCAGATTGGAGTTTATGGGTTGATTGAGATCAGCTGCTGAAGTCTTTGGCCACGCCCACGCCCATGCCACATACACACACACACACACACACACACACACACACACACAAAGAGACAGGGAAAGCAAGGAAAACACTAGGAATACAGATGGGACCATGACAGTACCCCCCCCGCTCAACGGGAGCCGGCAGGCGACCCACCAGGCTTGTCCGGGTGATCCCAGTGGAAATCCCAAATGAGAGAGTCGTCCAGTATGAGCCGGCGGGACAACCACATCCTCTCCTCTGGACCGTATCCCACCCAATCCACCAGGTACTGGTACCCACGGCCCCGTCAGCGGATGTCCAACAGTCGTCGGACCGTGTAGGCCGGGTGGTTGTCGATGATTCGGGTGGGTGGAGGGGCGACGGTAGGAGGGCACAAAGGACTAGAGGAAACTGGTTTCAACTGAGATACATGAAAGGTGGGATGAATCTTCAAGGATGATGGTAATTTCAGTCTGACCGCGGATGGGTTAATTACCCTCTCCACCGCAAATGGACCAATGAAACGAGGCTATAACTTCTTGGATTCTGCCTGTAGTAGAATGTCTTTAGAAGATAGCCAAACTCTCTGACCTATTTTCCACTCTGGGGCGGGGGTCCGGTGACAGTCGGCAATGCGTTGGTTACGCTCAGTGGTCCTCAGCAGAGCCGAGCGACCATTCAACCCTCTAGCAGATAGGGGCGTTGACAGAGGTTGAGTAGCGATACCGGCCGAGACCACTAAATGGGCGTCCAGGAAACTCTCATCTGCTCCAGAATCAACCAGGGCTGACAGGGAGAGAGCTTGTTGGTTCACCAACAATGTGGCCTGCAGGGGTCTTCTGTCTTGTGGGGCAGTATCCCCATCCTTACTGACGAGCTCCCTCTTTTGGTCGCTGGGGACAGGAGGCCAGGAAATGGCCGGAGTGAGCGCAATACATACAGAGTCTCTCCTTGAGTCTCCTGAGACGTTCCTCGGGAGTGAGTCGGGCTCTGCCTAGTTGCATCGGCTCCACAGAAGATAGGTGGGAAGAAGAGACTACCTGGTTGGTATTAGGGTAAACAACAAGATCTGCACCGAGTCTAGCTGGAGAAGGAGGAACTACCTGAGAAGAAAACAACCTTGAGGACCGACTAGTCCTTTCTATGCGTCGTTCCCTAAGACGGTTGTCCAATCTTATGGCTAACGACACTAAGTCGTCCAAGCTGGCAGACTCGTCCCTCACTGCTAACTCATCCTTAACAGCATCCTCTAACCCTGTACGAAAAGCTCCCTGGAGAGCCGAGTCGTTCCAACCGGCCTCAGCTGCTAATGTATGAAACTCAACTGAAAACTCAGCTACACTACGGGACCCTTGTCGTAAGGCAAGAAGACCTTGTGAAGCCTCCCTACCGCTGACCGGGTGATCAAACACTTTCCTTATCTCCAATAAAAACTCTGGGAGTGAAAAACAAAGAGGACCCTGACCCTCCCATATAGCTGAACCCCAGGCTAGAGCGCTATCAGTGAGTAGCACAATAATGTAACTTATCTTGGCCCTGTCACAAACATATGTAGCGGGCTGCTGCTCAAAGACTAGCGAACACTGTAACAAAAAAAACCCACATGTCCCTAAGTCTCCAGAATAACGATTGGGAGTGGGAATGTTAGGCTCACGTGCTGGAGGATGAGGCCGGACTGGAAAGGGTAAAGTCTTCAGAGGGTTGGTCGAAGCAGAAGACGTGAGGTGAGTAGAAACCAGGCTCAGCTGATGTCCCAGCTGTGCCATGTTGGTAGATAGTGATTGAATATTGGCCACACACACACACACACAAACAAAGAGACAGGGAAAATATGGACAGGAAAACACTAGGGATACAGATGGGACCGTGACACGTTTGGGATTTAGTTGGGATTTATAGGACACCAGTGTAATCACCCATAACAAATCGGAAATTTTTCTTGATATGCGCAGCAGGGAAATTTAACAAAAATAAATCCTGCTTAAATTTAGAATGAGACATACTGTGAATTAGCCTAATTGTAAGAGAGATGTGAGCATTTATTCCAAATATTATTTAAAGTCTTTCTTCCGAAGCTTTGAAGTTGTGATCTGTTTGGAGGCTGCTGGATTATGCTTCCTGGGTCCAGACGATAGCTTTTATTCCGTCAGTGTAATGAAAAGCATTAATATTACACAACATTAATTTGGTCAGGAGCCCTAGAGGTAGCAGTTTAAAATTATGTTTGTGTTCACCACAGAATGTGATGTATTTTCAGGGTAAGGTCAGCGGTGAAAGCTTGTTACAGCTAGGTACTGAAGTGGGTTCAGAGGAGGTGTACTTTATTAAGCATAATCTCTCGAAATTGCTGTTTTAATCGTTACTTCCTGTAGCACCTTTTTGACCAGATTAACAACACAACAAGAAGTAGAAGGAAGCATCACAGTGATATTTACTGCTAAATTACATCAGAAGCCCTCCATAGCACCAAACTTAGTAGCGTAGATAAAGCACAAACGTGTGGTGGTGCATGTACAATAGCTAGCACAGCATGTTAACCACTGAAAAGTGCTTAGAGGGGCGCTTCTTCTGTTTCAACCCCCCTCTCAATGACCCACCTTGTTAATGAAAATCCATTTGCTCTAATCTCGGTCTCTGACCTCATTTGAAACAGGACGACCCATTCTAACTCCCGTCTACCAACGTATTGAAGTTTATTGTTTATGTAGAGCCAAAACCTGTGATAAACATCATTGAATCTGTTTAATATTTATTTTTCTACAGAATTTTGGCTGAGTAATTGAAATGGCAGATGCAGACAGATACCTAGACAGTAGGAAAGAATGATGGGCTCAGATTACCTTTTCCCCTGGGATATCCAAATAAATGGGCTGTTTTCTTAGTTGGCCTTGTCTCCTTCACTGTTGATTGGCTCATTAGAAGCTTCTCAGATACCCTGAAGAAGTATTGTATTTCTGTCTCAAAGAGAGTACATTTTTACTGCAAAGTTTTGGTGTTGATGACTTTTTATACCTTGTAATAAGACACAGCGTGGAGTTAAGGTTCCATTAATCAATCCTTTCATATAATGGCAATGAATCAAATGACTATGAGTAATGTGAAAGGGGTGGCTCGTAATGACAAAGCCACATAGAGTTATCATCAACTCAGCTCTACGGAGCTTTGTGGCCTTAATTAATAGTTTTTGGTTTTAGGGCACATTTATGTGTTGGTCTGGTTAAGTCTCGGCTTTTACCTCAGCAGAAGGCTAGACAGTTGTTTTCCACAAGCTGACAAACAAGCTCTGATAAACCCACTGCACATGAGCTCCACAGCACCAAAGTGCAGACAGAGTTAGAGACTCGCTGGGACCAACATTTTAGAGAATATTGAATTAACATTCATCAGGTGGCAAGAAACACAACCCCGAATGAATGATGAGGTTGTGTGCGTCTGATGGATGTGTAAGTAGACGACTATTGCTAACATAAAGAAAGAAATCATGTAATGCATTTTTAGCAAAGTTTTAAAGTGCAGATGCCAGTCGCTCCCTCAAACTTCCTTTTGCACCATCCTCATTCCCACTGAACCCATGTCTCTCTTGGATATTCATATCAGGATTTGTATACAAGTAACTGTATGTATTGTTTTATTTTATTTTATTTTATTCTCTTCTTATTTAAATAGCTGACATGTTCTATGTGTGTGTAGCGTGAAGGGGCTGTTATGTAAAATGACAAATTAACCCTGTAACCTCATGCAGTTATACGGCCATTAGTGAGTGCATTGGAGTATTGCCATGTACCTTTTTCAGATGTAAGCATCAGATATGGCCATCACTGTACCTAATGGCCATTTGGTTTTGGCAACAGCTTACAATGCACTTGATGCTTGGTTAATAATACTTGGGAAGTACTGTGTTTGTACCCTCTTTTTCTCTATCTTAAACCCCCTATTCATTCTCAATTCTTCCTCCTCCCTTACTTTACGCTCTCCATCTCCTACGCCTCTTCTTTCCTGATCCTTCCCCGCCTCCTCCCCTCTCCTCACTTTGTCCCCTCTTCTCTTCTTCCTCTCTATCTTTCCCCAACCTCCTCTCCTCTGCACATCTTCTTCAAGTCCTTCATCTCTTCTCCCTTGTCCTCCTTTCCCTCATTCTTCTCCGCATACATCCTTTCTTTCCTTCATGCCTCCTTTGTTGAATCCTACATGCTTTCATCACCACTTTATCATATGTTGTTGCCTGTTTTTGATCTTTTTCTGTCGTCTCTCCCCTTTTGTCCCTCTCCTCCTCCTTTCCTCCACATCCCAGCATGCCACCCGTCCTGCCAGTCCTGCTCCGGTCCCTCCCAGGCCGACTGCACCTCCTGCCCCCCGCTGGCCTCCCTACAGAACGGCTACTGCAGGACGAGCTGCCAAGAGGAGTTTTTCCTCAACACTGTCACTGGAGAGTGCCTCAGTAAGTCAGCCTGTGTCTGTGTAAATGCGTGTGTCATTTGTGCGAAGCTTTTATCGAATACGCCGCCATGAGTGCCTGTATTTTTAGCCTGAGTGGCCCCGGTGGGAATAGAACCACCAACTCTGGCAGGGTTAGTACCTCACTGTGCCCGCTGAGCTCTGCGTGATCACGCAGACAGAGACATAACCAGTCTCTAGCTCCAATAAACTGTATTATTTATGAGAAATGCCAACCGTCTTTGTAAAATAGATGCTCTAAGATGGGAAATTTTTACTTAAAAACTCTGTAGTCTGTTTATTTCGAATTGGTGGGTCTGAAATGACCTGCAGTGCTGCAGTAGCTGCTGTAGTAAAAGTCACCACCTTTACCGTGTGTTTGCTGAAATATCTCATTTGTGTCGAGCTGTTCTCCATAGGAGCAGCTGGACACAAAGCAGGTTCTCTCTGTAGCTAAGTAAGCTAATTACAGTAGCTGATCAACAGGCCAAGATTTGTTTACATGGAAAGGGTCCCATATTTTAAAATCCAAATGTTTCCTTATTTCTGTTGGAGCAGCCTTCGATTATAAGAATTTTAATGAAAATTGTTGGAATTCAGACCAGTTTTCAAAATTTGAACCTTAATGCTTTCACCCCCCACTATAATTTGAATTACAGCAGCTTCTGCAGTTGGCAAATCAGCCATTTGAACATTTATTTTCTGGTTCTTTGATTAGAAAGGTTTTTTGATGAAAGCCCAAGCCTGGGTATTCTAAATGTAAGGTACTTTGCTGCAGCTCTGCTTCACACCTCTGATCAGCTTCTTCTCTTAAGCAGCAACAATTGAGGTTTATAAGTATTGTAATATTTTGAGCCACATCAATCTGATGGAACATTTTTTTACTTCTTTTAGAAATAAAATAGAAATAATGGAAACTAATAGCCATGAAATAAACCTATAGTAATGTAAATGTTTCCTTTCATTATAACAAGAGAGAACTTGAAATATACACCTCCTCCACAACTAACTGGAGAGAAAGCTGTTTCCATAAATGTATCTTCACCTTTTGGTGTTAATTAAAAAAACTTTTTAATGAGTTTCTCCCTCACAATTACGCTTTTCAGAAAATCTCTACGTGAAACATCCACGGGGATGAAGAGCTTTCTTTAGATCTTTGCTAATAAACACCATCCTAAGATATTTCACACCTCCCGCCCCACCCCTCATTGTGCCATTGTCTTTGCCAGGCAAAATATAACAAACTATCCAGCAGAAGATAAATAGAAAAGGTAAGCTTGCAGTGTTTGTGTATGAAGGTAGCTCCTGCTGTCCTCCTCCCTCTCGCTGCATAATGAAATGAGTTTTACCTCTCTGGACCACTGGCTGTAGATTAAAAACAGGCGTGTTTACACAATGGGAAGCCAGCATGGAAGAGATAGCAGGAGGGGTAAACAAAATCTGGGGGGGGAAATAGACACATTGACTTTTAATTACAGTTGTTGATGACACACGGTGTTTGGAGATGTGAAACTGCAACCACAGCTCATACACACACACACACACACACACACACACACACACACACACCTGTATGTGGGCAGACACAGACTGCTGGCTTACACACACACAAGTAGATAAGCATGGTTAAACGCACATATTTGTTTGCAAACACACACTCGCATGCAAACTAATCTCAAATGGGTCAAGCTCAGCCAAACTCTAGTTAATAAAAAATGCCTTGTGTCACTTCTGGGCCACAGAAATACTGAGGTCATCATTTCTGCATGGCCAGAAACACACACACACACACACACACACACACACACACACACACACACAAACTCTAATTCTCTAACTCACAGATTTACACATACACATACATTTTATTCCTCACTTCTTCTCTCTCTCACATACGGACACACACACAGCCTTGGATTACCCCTCTGTCCAGCCAGCGGTACCTCTGTTACATAACCTCTTAAGGCGATGAGGCTTTCGCTCTCAATCACGCCGAGTTCATACGAGAGCAGCCGTCAGAGGCAGATGTCTCACTATTGGCTGTCTCCTCTTATTCTCCCCCTGTCAGTCTTTCTCTCACGTTCTCTCTCTCTGTCTCTTCCTGTCATTTGATTCGTATTTGAGAGCAGCACTCTTATCACTCATGCTTTTTATGGCCAGCCAATCCAGCCAAGTGATTTGACAAATTCCACAAGTGCTTGTCCTTAAATCGCACCTATCTTAAGCCTTAAACTTTTCAGAGCCATCACACTCAGTCTTGAACTGCTGCTCATTTGTGATTCGTGCTTCTGCATGAATCACAACTCTATTGGAGACCGAAACCTGTATGTGTTGTTCCTATGGCTGGGCAATATGGCTTATAAATAATATCTCAATATTTGTTGCTATGTACGATATACGTATATTCCAGAGATCATATATGACATTTTAGAGGGCTTTCATGTTGGTACCTCACACTGTCGCAGGTGGTCTGCTCTCATTCTGAAGAGAAATCAGTGCGTGGAAACAGGACGTTTCTCCATGACTGTTACAGCCTGGCTCAAAGGCTGCAACAAATATGGGAGACCAGACAAGGCTGAATGTAATAAATAGGCATATTTATCTACAGCATCACATTTACGCACCTAACAAACGTGGAAGTCAGTAATCAGTCATGTAAACGTGTATGGGTGTGTGAAAATGTGCAGCAAAAAAAGAGCTGTGTCCAAAGAAAGAAAGAGTACCAATGACACTCTGAGGTGGTGTACTATCTTTGGAAATGTATACCTTATTATTCAGTTTGACAAATTATTCACACGGCTGTGACATTAACAGGAAGTTTATCATAAACATGAGTGCAGGCAAACAAACGGTCTCCGTGGAAACTAGAGTTTCACCGCTGTAAAATGTTTATTAATGCAGAAAATCTCTCCATGTTTTCCCTGAACTTTTAATGGATTCTGTGCCACATGCTTAACTTAATCCCTCAGCTAAAGAGGAGAGTGAGCATTAAGAGTCATACTTAAGGAGAAAACTTAAGGTGTTTTGTGCAACTGGACAAAATTCAAGACCTGAACTGAAAACAAAGCCATGTGACCAAGAAAGAAAAGAAAAACACAATTGTTGCAGCGAGAGACAGTTTAACTCTCTTGCCAACCTGCTGCCTCTCACCCTCTCACCCTCCCTCTCTCTGTCTCTCTCTCTCTCTTCCTTTTTCTGAAATCCTTCTTGTCTGATGTAAAGAGAATCAACTTCTGAGCCGGTCACCCAGAAACATTGATATCTGAGCTCTGAAGGAGAGTTTTCAAAGCGTACAGCTGTACGAGTTTATATTTGTGTCATTATTATGTTGGAGCTATTATTTAACACCATATGAAGCTTAAAATAGACCGGCACGTTGAATACCAGCGATGCATCACCATAGAAACAAGGCATACCAATATTAAAATAAAAAGACATGTTTTTTTTCCATCTTTTTTTCTTGTCAATAGAAAATATAAACCCTCCATGGAAACGCAATTTAAGACACCCGGTTGCCTACAGCGATTGTCGATGTCTGTTTCTCAACATGTTTCTTTTGGTTTTCTGTTCTAGTGTGCAGAAGCTCTGCACAGATGTTTCAGTGTGACCCTGAGCCGAAGCGTTTACACTCACAAAGGCCTCGTTACATATTTACAGTGGTTAGCAATGTAAAAGATCCAATGCATTTATCTTGTATCCTGCGCTGCAGAGATCTCTTACATCAAAATTATATATTAGAAGAACATTAATACAATATCAAAACATGCTCTGCTGGCTGTAAAGAGAACAAAGGAAATGTCTAAATAGATCATTTAGGAGTGAAACAGAAACAGTGACTAGGAGTTACCTGACTAAATGTTCAGAAGGTGAGAGCACGAAACGCTTCTGTGTGCGAAGACATTTGTCATCTTTAAAAGGGTTAAGTTATTTATGCCCCTTTGTCTTCCCGGTGGAATTACAGTTAATTACAGCTCAATAGAATATGATGCACTGCTCCTTGTGCCGTAACACTGTAATTATTAGCTTCATCACTAAAGTGTGGCTTTTAATGTTCTGCATATTTGGTGGACATTATTTAATTGTTGCTGCTGACCAGCTTTTTGCCAGTTTTTTCTTTGTTATGTATAAATATGTCCACACAGATCAGGTTATTGTCTGCTCTCGTCCCTCATTTGAAGGGTAGAAATGTTTAAATAAGACCTCTCTTCGCACATGTTTGTTCTGCATCTGTTCTACATTAATACAGGCCTTTGTTTGAGCGACAGAGTGGACTTAAGTTTGAATAATGAACAAGAAAAAAGTGCCTTTCCAACCGTTCTCCAGAACAATCCATATGTCTGACATCTAAAACAAGGGCAGAACTTTTCTATTTTGGGTGCCAGAGCCAGCAGTGATTCAGCATGAATAGAAAAGTAGGACTTGTTTAATAGCTGCATCTGTAAATCCGTTCTTTGTTGGGACAACATGTCTAGACAGGGTGAAGTCAGCGTCAGAGGACCACACAGCTTGTCTCTCTACAGCGCTCTCATCTTACGCCTGTAACTTCAAATAAAGAAGATGTCCCACTTTTGATCCTCTTGATTTCTGAACTCCTGCTGCACTCAGGCTCCGTCCCCGCTCACAGAAACAAGTCCTAGTATCTTTTTTAACTGGCACAAAGTCACACGGATAAAGTAAGAGACATTAGAGGTTTGATTTTCCTGTATGACTGGCGTTAAAGAAGTTTCTGATCTATAGATATATATTCCAAGGGATGCAGGGGGAAATAGCATGATATGCGATAATGTCTGGAATAAATCCGGCCCCACAGGAGAATATGATTATCCAGTCTGCATGCCATGCATTTATAACTCCAGCATACCTTTTTATGCGTTTCAAAAATAGTAACTATGCCATAAAAAGGGACTCTGAGGACCCAAATCGATACCATTTTCGTTTTATATTCAGTTTTTGACTGCACAGTCAATAATCCCTGACGCCTGAGTTATCTTATCTCCTCTGTGGAGCCATTTGTTTAGCGCCCTGAACCAGATTGCCTGAAGAGTGTTGGCAGGAGGAATGCTGACACGTGTTTTGTTGTAAAGTGATGTGACGTGAAAGGTGTGGATGGGAGATGACAAGAGAGGAAGTTCTTTTTTCTGTTGATATTGGAGCTGCTTCAGACAAAGAATGTGACTTACCTGAACAGATGCCACGCTCAGTTTGAAGCTATATAAGCGTTTGTTAGAGGAACAGCTGCTCTGGATGCATAAATAATCACCATCTGAGTTAACTGTCATCCATTAGAGATCAAAACATTTTCCATTTAAAACAGTGTACAATCTACTTCATGTGTCATTGACCCCAGTTTCTACATAAAAGTCTTGAACAAACTGTCAGCTATTTTACAAGAAATGTGGACTACATGGACTTTATCTCATGGGTTTTCTATGTGAAAGATGCCATCACCAGAAATGACTAATCCTAACCATAACCACAACTTTATCTATCTCTAACCCCAAACATCCAACCAAAACAGTCTCACAGCAAGTTTGGAGAAAATTGATAAATGTGCCACATTAATGTATTATAAATGCACCATCATAATTCCATGTTGTAGACCTGTAACTATAAAAAAATTATATGGACGTAGTCTCCGTGATGTCACTCGGAGGCGTTGTGAACTCAATGTGGGAGGCTCCGGCAATGCCGACTCTGGCTAACTCAAAGCAGTCACACCCTTGATTATGCCTAACTTTAGGTCATATTATAATTAGAACGATTGAGTTATATAAATAATTATTTAATAAATGAATTCACCCCCAGTAAAGTTGGAATGAGCGGCAGAATTCGCTATAAGGAGCAGGTAAACATACATTTCTGCTGTGAAGTTGGGCATTTTAACACGGGGGTCTACTAGGATTGATCGCGTTTAGAGCCAGCCTCAAGTGGTCATTTGAAGAACTGCAGTTGTTGGTACCGGAGGTTGCCGCTTCACTGTACAATGTAGCTTATTTTCCCAGTTCATTCACTTTTTCTCCTTTTGAATCTAAACTTCCACTGGCTGGTGCTTCCGACTCTTGTTTTGTCCCAAACTGTGTCACGTAGGAAAGGAAATGTGTAGAGCCAAACAAGCAGAGCCTAAAAGTCAGGGCACAGGGCAACTTAGATACATAGAAGAAATGTATTTATCTGTATCGTCATTCAGACTCATGAATTAGATCTTTGGTTCTTAGGACTTGAGACTGCTGCTGTATGCAAGGCTTCTGCTGGTGTAAGCATAATCTTCTTCAACACTTCTAAAACTTCCGCATATTTTTGTTATAGAAAATGAAAAAAAGGGGAAGTATTAGTCTGAAGAAAGTACAGCGCATGAATAACCAAGCCATGGAAACAGAGTATAACATGCCTGTGTTTGGAGGGCAGAGATGTCTTAACTTGTGTCATATAAGAAAAGAAAGTGGCAGAAGAAGTGTGTTTCTTTCCTGTGTTTTGTCTTTCATTTATCCCATGAACACTCGGATTAAGAATCAAGTTGAAGTTCTTGCATTTTAATTAAGCCTTTTTATTGAATTATTTTTCCTTTTAAATACATTTTAAATTATTTTCTTTTTCCACATTTGTACTTCATTTGTACTTCAATGCACTTCTAAACTCTTTTCAAAGATCGCAGTCTTCCTCTTATTTTGAAAGTTTTTCTCCCCTGACATATTATTTTTGACCTACATGCATCAACAAAAACCACAAAATTAAAAAACACTTTAATATGCCACTTTATTGAAAAGATCACGTCACATTTTCTGACTGAATCCATATCTTGTTCCACACGCTTTGATATTCATCTGCGTTCACCTTGTAATCGCTCCAAACTTTTCTCATTTACGATAATCCTTCACAAAGAAGTACTTTCATGGTCTTAACATTTCTTTTCTTTCTAACACCCCGTAGGTGATCAGCCTCTCTATGTTCTCTCCTAACCTGGCTGACGCACAACTCTTCACCTGCAGAGCCCCCTCGTTCTGCTTTGTACTGTAGATAGTTATCTTGGCACGGGCGGTTAACTTTAAGGTCCCCACCAGTGTGCCAGCCAGACAAAACCCCAGACACCATCAGATAAAACACCACGAGGTGTTCTTCATTGTTCTGCTAATCTTGGCTCCATTCGGGCAACCCTGCTGTGGGTATATACGGGTCTGTGGGTACAGGTGCATGGCATGTGGGAGCCTTTATCTAAAAGAAAGAAGAAGATCTAAGTCTGAGAGGTAATAAACGAGGAGAGAGGCGGAAAGGACAACATGTGTTCAGCCAGAATTTATTTCCTGATTTTATTTCTCACTAAAGAATCACGACTCAGGTTTAATTAGTGCATTTTAACACCCAGTTCCAGTATTTCTAGATGAGACATCCTCATTAAAATCCTACTTTTATGAATATTTCTTTTGTGTAATGTTCTTTAGTAATTGCTCATGTCTGCACGTGTTGCTTTTCTTTTGTGTGTCTTCTGAGAAGGCTCCCACAGGCTTTGAATCTCCTTAAAAGTTAACAGATTTAAGAAGGAGTAAAAACAGATCAAAAGTTTTTCTAAATAAAAGGATGGCCATGGAAATCCTGCTTTGTCATTCAAATATTCATCCGCATGCATATAGATTAATCAGCTCTCTGGCCCTCTCTCTGCCCTGCGTTTGACTCTTCACTTCCTAGCAAATGATGATGAAGATCAAGAGTTTTACTAAAGAAACATTAGTGTTGAGTTGAAAAGGATAAAAGAGGCTTTTATCTTGATTTACTGTTGACCACTGACATAACAGCTTGGAAATGTGCTCATTAATGTCCCTCAACTTTATATGGTAACCCTGGTTTTCGTTTTTATTTCTTTTAGTTCATCAGTTAATCTGTGCTCTTTAAAGGAAGGCTTTTATGGTTACAATAATACAAATTTAACAGGTTTAGAGTTTTACCACATTATGTGTCCCCTCTGAATAAAAGGTAAAGGCGAGGCGTGATGAAACACAAAAAGCACTTTTCCAAGCAGTGAAAGCAACGTGTGACTTTGATGGTGGCTTGATGTTTATCCGTGTGCAGTATGATGATGTAAGGATTTTAAGCTTTGCTTCCTGTGTGTGTCCTTCCTGCAGAGTGCAGCTCAGACTGTCAGCGATGCACGGCAGACATCCAGACGGGCATCGGCAATGTGTGTCTCTGGTGTAAAGTGCCGAGGACCTGGCTGCTGGGCGATCACTGCGTCTCCCAGTGTCCCGAGGGCCACTACAGCTGGCACGGAGCCTGCATCAGTAAGGACTGTTACTCCCCTGCATATATACAGTACATAACAGGGTCAGAGGTCAGGCAGTAGCTGCCATGAATGTTAAATCCCACCAACGCTTTTTCGGTTTTATTCATCAGTCAAAGATATTTAAAATTGGGGTCATTTTGTTGACCTGGTAGGAGTTCTTTCTTGGCCATCTTAAAAGTAGACACACTGAATTCAAAGCTGAGGATTCTGCTTCATGAATAAGTTATTTTCCTTTTATCCTCAGAAGTTTATTCTTTTTTATTTCACAATGGAATAACTATCAGTACTCATCTCCTGGGGCCGTAGAAGTACAGAAGAAAACCACTCGGATATACACTCGATTATTCTTATGTGCTCAAAAGAACACACAATCCCCAAATTTTTATCCCAGCTCACTACTCATGCTTTGACGCTCATCTGCAGACGGTGAAGAGATTGAAAACGAGTGACTGGGCAGATATTCGGGGAATTAGAGGAGTCACATTGTTTGAGGAAAACCTGTATTATTGTTTACACAGTTTACACAGCACTACAAGTGATGGAAGAAGACACATCGCTAGTTTAGGATAATATAGCCATCCTCTCCCCCATTAGGATCATCATCATCATCATCCTCCTCATCCTCATACTTACCTGCATTATACTCATCATCGTCATCAGTGTCTTCTTTATTACCGTCATCCTCATTCTGCTCTTCCTTATCACCTTCATTGTCTTTATCATCGATATTCCCCTGATCATCATCATCATCATCATCATCATCATCATCATCATCATCATCCTTTTCATCCTCCTCGTCATCCTGCAATATCATCATCATCATCTTCATCACCATTGTCTTCTTTTATGTCCTGCATTATCATCATCGTCATCATCATTAATTGTCCTCATTCCCATCATCATCCTTCTCCTCTTCATCATCATTGTAATCCTCATCCCCATCTTTGTCCTTGTCCTCGACATCATCCACAATAGTATTTGCATCTTCATCTGCTTTTCATTATCCTGCTTAGAATCATCGTCATCACCCTTTAACATCGTAATATTCATCGTAATCGAGACCGTTCTCCTCCATGTCCTCCTTTTCTTCCTCAATTTCATTAGTGTCATCCTACTCATCACCATGATCGTAGCTGTCATCCTTATCATTGTATCATCATCATCATCATCATCCTTGTCACCCTCTTCCTCTTCCTCATCCTAATCCCCATCAGTCTCATCATTATACTGTATCATCTTCCTCATCCTTATCTGATATATGCTAATCAACATCAACCACCTCTTCATCATCATCATCCTCATACTCCTCCCCCTCCCCGTCAATCATCCTGATCAGCATCACTATCCTTCTCATATTATCCCCCCTCTTCATCATCGTAATCCTCCTCATTCATATCCTCCTCAATTTCATCGGCATTATCATCATCATCCCGGTCATCATCATAATCCTGCTCCTCTTTTCATCCTCATCCTCATCTTCATCATCACGCTGTTGTTCAGCAGCTCAGCAGCAGCGTCCTCCACACGGAGCTGCTGCAGAGAGTGTGAGCAGGAAGCTTCAGGCTGTCAGAGCAAAACCCCTAGAGTCTTATTTAGCTGAGCCCTGGACAGGCACACACACACACACACACACACACACACACACACACACACACACACACACACACACACACACACACACACACACACACACACACACACACACACAGACAGACAGAGATATAAAAAGAAACAAAGCAAGTCAGATTGAAATAGCCCTTGTAGACATATAAACAAAACACACACACATAAACATGCACTTACATTCACAGAGTAAGTATTTTATTTTCACACGTCTCACATCTTACATCATATCAGAGCGAAATGTGAAGTTTCTATCTTTGTGATATTGCTGATTATTATTCAAGGCTGGATGTCAGGAGTGTGTGGTGGTGGTGGGGTGTAGGGGAGTGTGTGGTGGTTGTGGGGTGTGGGGAAGTGAGCAGCAGAGCAATCTGTGAATGATTAGACCCTTGATAGTGATTAGTGATACTTCTGAATATGTTGTTTTTTCAAGAATGTAGCTTTAATTAGAATTTTGCCAGATTTGTTTTTATCAAGGACATATTTTAAGGATATTTCAGCAGCTCTTTAATCACTCAACTTTCCTGAGAGTTTTAAGATTTTCATGGTGTGAATACAACTACATCACTACTACATCATACACTACATCATACACTACATCACTACTACATCATACACTACATCATACACTACATCACTACTACATCATACACTACATCACTACTACATCATACACTACATCATACACTACATCACTACTACATCATACACTACATCACTACTACATCATACACTACTACTACATCATACTACATCATACACTACATCACTACTACATCATACACTACATCACTACTACATCATACACTACATCATACACTACATCACTACTACATCATACACTACATCATACACTACATCACTACTACATAATACACTACATCATACACTACATCATACACTACATCACTACTACATCATACTGTCTAATACAGTGTGTTGATGTGTTGTACTCTAATGGTGTTCATAGCTCCCAATAATGCTGCATTATTTCACTGTATCTCGTTCATATATTCTGAGCAGAAGTGTTGCTATTGTTAGTTGCATCATGTTTACGCTGCTTTATTCCATTTCATCGGACATGTTTCTTTGGTGTAATCCTTTCACTATATTTTGTCTCCTTCACTTGGAATCTTTGTCATCATTTTATGTTACTGAACTAAAATGATTTTATTTTTAATCCAGGATGCCATCCATCCTGTGATGCCTGCAGTGGGGCGGGGCCTCTTTCCTGTACTTCCTGCTCCGTCAGGAGCAGTGCTGTTGCCCTCGGGCCTCTGCACTCCCCAATGCTCCCTCGGTTACTACGACAACGGCTACAGGATCTGTCAGGGTGAGTGTGGTAACCACGGCTGCATCTCACCTGCAAGATAAATTATCTAAAGAACCAGAGATGTCTTTTTACACGCATGTAGTTACAGCTTAATGTTGCAGGAGGTCCTAATGACTTAGATGAGATGGACAAAATAATATGAACAGGCCTGCGGTTCTGTAACAAATACCAGCTCGTTTTCTTTTTGACACTTTTTGACAGGACTCAATTTAACTTGACAGCCATTATTATGATGAACATCAATTAAAAAAAGTGTGCCTCTTGTTCATTAATGCCTTTTTCCACTTGCTTCATTATATATACATTAGTATATATATATATATATAAGTATTTTTCACTGATTCTTGCTTTTGTCCGTCGCCTGACTCCACATAATTACCTTTAAATATGTTGAGTATTATTTTGAGGTACCCTGTTGAGTCTTATCGACACATTCTTGTTGGATGTAATAATAATAGTCCAGTATCAAATGCCTGAAATGCTGGTGGATTATTTGCAAACTCCACAAACGTAGTGCAGTACAAATGTCCAAAATCATAACACAAATGTGTCACATGATAAAAAACGTTGTAGAGTCGCTGAGGAAATCTGAGACAGTAAAGCAGGTAGTGATTTCAAAATCCTGATGCAGATACTAAGATCTTTTGTAATCACTACCCTCTAAACTACCACTGTG
The DNA here is from genome assembly GCF_900634415.1 of Cottoperca gobio. Taxonomy (NCBI): domain Eukaryota; kingdom Metazoa; phylum Chordata; class Actinopteri; order Perciformes; family Bovichtidae; genus Cottoperca; species Cottoperca gobio. The sequence continues at coordinate 24,557,886 of NC_041363.1, read as the reverse complement.
TCATACATGTTTTATTTTAATAAAATTAGATATTTTGTCTCTAACGTGTGTTCCTTTTCAACTTTGGTTTGTCATTTTATATATCCCATTTTAACTCTAATCAAATTGTTCTTTGGTGTAAATTGATCAGTTTTGAACTTTGTACTTTGATAGTTTCCCCTTTATGTGGAGCACCTTGACATTTCACTGTATTTTAAAGTGTGTTATGTCCATACAATATTATTTGTATATCATATATACAGTTTGCACTTATTGTAAGTCGCTTTGGACAAAAGTGTCAGCTAAATGAACTGTAATGTAACATATCAGTTTCCCGAAACTGAAGCGCACCAGAGGGTTTTATGATAAAACCATTGTCAAAGTGTTCATGATGTCATTATGTAAACCGTCCCTGGTTAAAACAAAGCCCCATTCAGCCGGTATTACGTTGACGGCAGGCGTTATTACATTCTGTCTCTGATCCTTTCCCCTCTGACCTTGGCTCTTACGTGACGACCTTCTTGTCTCCGGCAGCGTGTGACAGCCAGTGCCTGACATGCGACATGACCGGGGTTTGTACGTCCTGCCGCGACCCGGCCAAGGTGCTGCTGTTTGGAGAATGCCAATACGACAACTGCGCCCATCAGTACTACCTCAACACCACGACCCGGGCCTGCAGAGGTACGCTGTCACCGTGACACACTGCAGCAGCACAAGGAGGGGAAATACTGGATTGATAATGAGGATGTAGTGCGCCCTTTATGATATCCATAAATTACTCCCCATCCATATTGCATGTAGTGCAGTGTGCTACATTGAGTGTATGGGGTCCATTGATCAAGTAATAAACTGAGGGACCAGATATGCAAATCCTAAACATTATGTGTGCGTTCTAACTCCGTATTAAATCTTCCGGTGTGCAGGGAAGGTGATGAATGAGCCTCAGAGGATCCATGTCCAGACTGAATAACTCGTCCTTTTTTCATTCTGCATGCATCACCCTGCTTATATATTTAATGACCCACAAACCAGCCCAGACCACATCCTGTCCAACTGAATCCCACTCCGTTTTATCGCCAACCCACGAATAAGATGTGTGAAAATGTGTTTCGCTTCTATTCTCCTTCGTGCTTATCCCACAGAATAATGACTAGATGGGATTTAGGTTCAGAATGCGAGCAGCCCAACTGTGTTGTCACACTGGCTTAACACAGATATCCACTTTAATTCACAGAAAGCCATTTCATGTGAAGCTTACATCACCTCGCAGACTTCCCTTTATCAGCGATTTGGTTCAATGTAATGAGATTTTACGAGGCATCAGGGGCCCAAAGGACCCGGCCCCTGAGGTGGAACCACCACTTCCCATGTCTAACAAGGGATTAGAAACTAAGCTAACCACTAGTGCTGATACACAGATTGATTTCCTGTGAAGCAGCCTGCAGTGCCTCCCACCTCGACAGGTGGTTTTACCATACAGCACAAGACGCTGTATTTATCCCTCCAGCTAGCCGTAGCCACAACCCGGGTAATCCGCCGAACCTTGGGTGAACTCAGAACGTTAGAAAGCAGCACTGCTTGCTGCTCTATGGAAACTCAAAGGGCTTTCAGGAGAACCTTCTGGAGCTCTCAGTTTGCAGCCACAGGGGAATGTTCCCTGAGAGACAACCTACATTCATTTTGATTTATCAGTGATCTTTTTCGAGGGAGGAACCCCTCATTTATTTCTTAGCTCCCTTTGGATCCTCAGAAAAGCCCTGTAGAAGCCTCCGCTGTTTCCTTTACCACAGTAGTGGAGCAGCTTTGTACTCTCACACTGTCATGTAAGAAAGTAAAACGTAGAAGGTAAAAAGATTATCACTGTAACAAGTGTTACTACTTCTCACGTAGGCTTTAAGACAAAGTGAGGGAAAATGTGTCAAAACCTTTAAATGACTTAAAGTTAGTGTTTACCAGAAGTAATCAAAACGTATGTCCTTATGGTGGAACTCACAGAAGGATCTTAATGTTGAATTTAGTTTCTTTTCCATATGACTCAGAAAAGGATGGCAGAGTTCACAAATAGTGCTTTAATTAGTCGACCCAAGTTGACAAAATCAACATGCTAATTGTTAGCAACCATTGTTAGACCCCCACTTTGCTAAAGAGTGAAATATCTCAACAACTGATGGATGGATTGTCATGCAGACATTCATTGTTCCCAGACATTGTATCCTAATGGCTTTAGTGATCCCCTAACTTTCCCTTCACACGTCTTGTTCTTGAACTAATGTCCTTGACATTTGGTAAATGCATTCATGTGAACAGAATGATATTATATTTGGTGATATCATAAAATATTGAACACTTTCATGTTATTTAAAGGATATTATCCATCTTCTCAGTGTTATAAAATAATTATACGTTTCACATTAAAAGATGGATATTCTGTATATTATTATGACCCCCTGATTTACTCTGTAATTGCTAAGAATGCCGTGGTGAGTCATCTCTATGTAGTTTTAATTCAAACCTAGAAGCTCACACAAACAGTTTTGTTGTCCTAATTGTGTTGAATTCACTTGTCTATATTAATGAAGCACAGCACAAACACAACAGATGTGCAGGTGATGAGAGAGAAAGGGAAAAAACACAAATGGGTTTAAAATAAATCCCCCTGCTGAAAAGAATGTATTAATCTCTTTATTTCTCTCTCCCTCCCTCTCTTCTGTTCTGCTCTCACCTTTTGCTCTCGCCTTCAAAATCCCCTCATTTCTAATTCCACTGTCCTTGCACACAAACACACCCTCCTCCCCTTCCTCCTCCTGCTTCCCTCCATCCTGTCTCCAGAGTGCGACTGGAGCTGTAACGCCTGTAAAGGCCCTCTGCGGACGGACTGCCTGCTGTGCATGGAAGGATACGTGTTGCAGGAGGGAGTGTGCACCCAGGGGTGCTCCCCTGGTTCCTATCAGGATGGAGACAAATGCCTCGGTTAGTCCAGATAAACTGGAGCACATAACAAAAAAGGATAAAACAATATGTGCAGCTACAATCGCTCCAGCTGAATGTACACATCCTTCCTTTGCACTCCGTGTGCAGTAGTGACCACTTGAAGTTGATTTCCAGAGATTTTTTTAATCATCTCTTTCTTATTAAACAGTTAATCAACAGCAGGGGACCCAAAAGGTTTCTCTGAGAGAGCCTGTACTCTGATAGTGTTTCCATGAATCTTTTAACATCTTTTTGTGAGAGGACTTAAAGTCCTTTACAGCTCTTATTTAATCTTAGGTGAACAACCGTATGATTATATAAACACTTGCTAAATATTCTCCTAAATGCCAAATCTTCATCATTAAAATCAAAACACAGAAACCTAGGAATGAAGTAAATGCGTATTTTGAGTTTGAAAATATTTTATTATTTCTTTTGACTAAATCGTTCCCTTTGAAGCCACAACTTCGTGTCACTTGGATGTCACTTTGGTTGTAGCCTCATGTTTAATGCTCAGTGTGTTTGTGTCTCTGCCAGGCTGTGATGATCACTGTGCGGAGTGTCAGGGTCCCGGACAGTGCCAGCAATGCCAGCCTCCCTACGCCACCCTGCAGGGTCAGTGTGTGCTAGAATGTGGCAGAAACTACTTCCTGGACGCCTCCTCCCAAATCTGCAAATGTAAGACTTTGTTAAATACAACCTTTTAAATCACTCATATTGTACATATTTAAGGAGTCCAAGGCATGATTTCCAAAGAGGGTCAGTACATCAGTTTAGCTTAACATTAATTATTTTTTTTTTAATGAAAAGAAGGAAGCCTTAAAGTGCCTTTGAGGAAATGTAAGAACATCTTTTAAGTAGAAATGTGTGAATGAAAATATGAATAATGCATTGTGTGGTTTAGCAAAAGATTTTACCCGCACAAAAATAAAAATTAATCAAAACATTCCTTCCAACACTGGGACTAATTTGCATCTTCTTTAGCTTGCTCGTCCGACTGTGTGCTGTGTGACGGGGTCGGACGCTGCAGTGCTTGTCGTGACCAAACCTACCTCATGGAGGGATACTGTACGCCCGACTGTGGACAGGGATTCTACGCCGACCAGAAGACCAGGACCTGCTACGGTAATAACAGGATGTCTGTTGTACCAATCACCAATAGAGGATTGATAGAGTTAGTATTGGTAAATAATAGTTAACATTTGGTTAAAAAAAAATAGATAACAAAACTGCCTGATCTTGCTTAAGGAACTAACACTTCTACTAGAGTTTTGTAATATTGCTGATTGTCCCACCTCAACCTGGTCACATTACTCCAGTCCAATATTCAGGTTCATATTATGAGATTATATTACTCCTCATTAGATGCCTCTGTTAGATCGCTCCACTTATTACTGCGCTTCAGGCTCTTTCATTTGAAAGTATGAGTAAACTGTGTTGCAGGTTACATGTAGTAGGCATTTTCAATGTTTCCAAGTTGTATTGAAGCTAAATAAACTAGTTTTCTCTAAAGCACATGTTTTGCATTGTGCAAAGCATGTGAAGTTGCATTGAAAAAATATGTCATAAGGCATTGCACTAACAGACATATTTTGGATTATCATCTCTGTACATTGCACATATTATATATATATATATATATATATATATATATATATATATATATATATATATATATATATTGTGAACCTTTACACATTCCTTGGACAATATTTTGCACATTCTTGCACAAAACTGAACAGCTTTTTATTTTAAAAACAGATAAATAAAATATATAATATGATGTTTTCATTTATGTTTCTTTAATGTTGCAGTAGCCTACTGGCTTTTATCTTTTATTTTCTCTTCCTATGTATGTGAAACCTACTTGGCAATAAACCTGACTCTGATATCAGAAACAGGTTAATATCCACCTGTCCTATCTGACAGAAGTCCAATTACCACTTTGGTGAGGGCAAGAAAGCCGCATAAATAATGTACGTTAACCTCGAGACGTCACGTAAAATCAAATGCACATGCCTCGTTGCTAGGCAACAGGCTGCTTTTCCAGTGGTGAAGCTAACAGAAAGATCCCACATTCTCCTGCTGTGTGAGGTGAAGTTGTTAAATGTTAATGTCCCCCCGAAGCCGCAGCTCATGTAGTGAAGTATGTGTGCCGTTCTGGCTGTCTAATTAATTTATTACCAACAAATACACGATCGTTGCTAATTTGCAATGTATCTGGAACATGTCACCTAACGCTGCGATCCGTTTTGGTTCCTTGTTGAAATTCACAAGTAGAGTAGGTTACATATACACAGTTCTGTTTTCCAACTGGGATAAAGGAAATGTTATGGTGACAAATTTAGCCTGATGTACAGGTTTCTGCTTTGTGCTAGCAGCTAACGGCGCTGACAGAGCTAACAGTGTTAACGTGCGGTGGAACCGCCGTATGATAGCGGTGCAGAGCGTCGTGTTTTGAACCTGTATAATGTAGGGTTTGTAATATGCTATGGCAACAGTTCAGCATATTCAGCATTACAATTCATATAGGTGTGTGTCATCAAACGTAAGCCTTTGCAGGTCACAGCTGAATATAATTTATTAAATACTTGTATTGAATGTAGTTATTGAAGGGCACAATAGAGAGAGTAGTAAAAGTGTTTATCAGCTTTGTGGCTCTTTAAATGAGCTTGTCAGATTCAGTTATTTTAGTATAGACTGCTAACATTAACTGGCCGACATTAGGAGTTTCCTGTTAGTAATTGGTCCTCCTGAATAACACTGAAGAGAGCATTGACTGTAAAGTCAGGTCATTAGAGGAGTCTTGTACTTTTATTTTTTGGCTTTTATGTTCAAACAATGCTTGTCGATGCCAGCGGCCTTCAGGATCACTCTGTGGTTGTGAGATGATTTATGAAATTTGAAACAAAGCATAATTCTAATAGAGAAATGTATTATCATGCGCCCTTTGTGATAAATGCTTTCTTCTTATGAAATAATTAAACATTTTCAGCCTCTAGGCTTCGACTAAGCCACGAGTTAATCAAGCGAAATAGCCCGGAAACCAAATTGCTTTGTTTTGGGGTTTTTTTTTTTCATTTTTGCCAACCAACAATAAGTGGAGAAACTAGTGCTTTAAATTATAGACTTATTTTCATTTGTGAGTTTAATTACATGGTCGAAAGTTAGAGATTTTAGAATGCCTATTGGCATCATTAGAGGAGATAATGAGATTACAACATGGCCTCCTAAAAGAGCTGATCTTTAAAAAGTTCCCCAACAAAGTCAGTTCCAATTAAGGCCAACTTCTAAAATGCCACGACAAGACCGAGATTTCTTGCTCATATTTCACCAGCCATTTTTTACACACACACACACACACACACACACACACACACACACACACACACACACACACTTTTATTTTTTACTTCATAACCTTGTCTCATCTCTACACCCACTCAGTCTGATCCAGCTTCAATTTAATTAGATAAATGTAAGACTCTAAAATGCATTAATTAGTAATAATTACAGTGATTAAAGGTTGTATGTTTTTCACTCACAAACAAGACAAGTTTTTTCAGTAATAACTTTTTTTTTTTCTTTAAACACTTAATGTACTTTAATCTCATGTGCTGTAATCAAAAATAATTAGACATCATATCCCCAAATTATTACTCTACAAGTGTGCTGTTTTTGAAACCTGTTAGTATTGCTCATCCTTCTTAATTCCCATTGTAATAATACTTCATAACCCCTATTTGATTTAATCTTGTTTATGACTTTATGTACCAGACTTATTTTGCCACAGGAATAAGTTTGTTGTTTTGTGTGTGATTTAACTCAGAGATGAACATTGTGTTCACCTAGGGTTTCAAGTTGAGTTAAGCTTTGACAATAGCACTAGAGATCATTCATTCTGTTTGTTTGTCTTTCTGTCCTCCCTCCTCTCAGTGAACACCCACCCCCCTGCCCTCCAGGTCAACGGTTCCCTGCTGGTTCCCCTCAGCGGTTTTGCCCCGCTGCCCCCCAGCCTGCTCCAGGTGAAGGACCCTGACAGTCCATCTGAGCGCCTGATCTTCCAGCTCGTTCAGGGCCCGAGTAACGGACAGCTGGTCCTGTTCAGAGGGGAGGAAGGAGGAGAGAGGGTAGGCCGAAGGAAGGCAGGCCGAGACCTGATCAGGGAAGACACCTTCACCTGGGCGGAGCTGAGAACTGGCCAGGTCCGGTTCAGACACCAAAAAGACAAAGCCAGGTCAGTGGATCTGCGTGTCGGAGGTTTAGGGAGGTAGAGAATGTTACAAAATAAGTGTGGTGATAATGATGTTTGGTGTTTATTAACTGGAAAGCCTGGTTACACAAACAGATATTACAACAGTTACACTGGAATTAAAAGAAAATCAAAAATGATCTACAACCTCAATTGTAAATGTCAGTTCTTGGCGTCAGTTCCTCAGAATCAAAGAGTGAGGGCTTCCTTTCAGAGTTGTCATTTTGGACTGACATTCAACAGTGAGATAGGAAGAAAATCCATAATGCAACTGGCAGAAAGAGCAATTGTTACACCCATAGGAGCAGGAACTAAACTGTAAAGTAATGCAGCCACAATTTAAAGTAAAAACAGTTAGAAAGGGGTTTAAATTCTGTGGAAGAATATTCACTCATATTATGTTTTAATGATGGTGGTCGTGGTGGAGGAGGCTCTCTGAAGCTCCAATCACACTGACACAGTAATGAGTCAAATCTGTGTCTGCCCTCAATCTGAACGGGTCAACGAGCTTCAGCCAACTGTCCTGTACAACCCTCCTTTTGACATGCAGTAAATAGTATGGGGGTCGACCTTCTAAACAATGGTTTCCTTCCTCTTGACAAGTAGCCTACAACGTAAGTGTAAATATTAGAGATGAAAATTCATTCAATGATACTGACATTTAAGGCTTTATTTTTGCATCGCCATGCTCAGTGTGTCGGGGGCACTTGGATACAGGGTGGGATCAGAAAGAATACATTATATGTCGCCATGTTAGAGGCTGGCCGATCACATTCATTACTTCTTTAGCTCTCCTTGTTATGACAGTCTGACAGTTTGGGATCCTGTGGAGAGTTTACCTCGGGGAAGCTTTTAGTTGTTAAAGATATTATGGTCATCATGTTTTCCGTGCATAACAGTGCACAGTTTTATTTGCATTGCATACAATAACCATCTGCAGTTCAATACCACCTTAGTGACATAGATAAAATGAAATCTGAATTTTAAATGGGCTCCATTAATCTTCGTATTTGCCACCTAAATGTGATTCTGCTAATGATCCACAAATAAACAATAAGTCTTTTGTTTCTGCGAACACCGCTATAATATTTTACCCGAACAATCTCTTTCAACATCATGTTGGTCATCACAGCCACCTGTATTATAATAAACGATGCAGAGGGTTAGGGTTAGTCCAGGCCAGACTCGTTACAAAGAAGATGCATTTGGTAGTTTCCCCCAGGTATCTGCCGTTATTTGGGGATGCTGGGTGAACACTGGCGAGTCCTGAGGGAGTCATTAGCGAAGAGAGAAGTTTTAATTGATCTTTGATTTTACATGGAACTGTGTGAACTGTTTTTAATGCATCTGTCTCCTACAAGCACGTTGATTTACACTGCAGCAGAAACTGCAGAATAATGAATCATAACGGCACCTTTGTGTTGCACATAAGCACAGAGGTTTCTGTGCTTATGTGCAACAGTCTGGTGCTTGTTGCACAACATTTAAAGATGGCTATAAATAGAGTCCCCAGAGTAAAATCCTTTACACACCGGGGGCGTGACGATATAAATGATGATATAATACTCATCTGGGAATATTTTGCATCAAAACTTTTCATACCGTCAGCGATGCAAATGTGCGACTGTTGCAACAATTGTTCAAAAGATGTTCAAATAAATTTGTGCAGGCAGAGGACCAACTTTTGGGATCGTATTGACCCAGAGCAGCATCTGGCGGTCTGTCTGAGGTAAATTGTTGTACAGCCCAAGCAACTGTAAGTGAAGTGAGTGAATTTGACTTACTACTCTGGTAAACACTTAGGAAATGTATAGCGCTAGTATATGGATTTTCATATACGCCAGCATACGTTTCTGCCATATGGATATGTGTGATAGGGCCTTTTGACTTTATTTGCAGTGTAAAAGGAAAAAAAGAAATAATCAACCTTGTTCTGGAAAAAAGATTACACTGCTATTTTGCCCTGTAATATTCATGTTCTGTGTGAAAGTATTCAGGAGAAAAACTGTTCCAAAAAATGATTGACCTGCAAATTAATGGCATTAAAAAAAACGGTCCTGGAGTGTATAGTTCTTAATGGAAAGACCCTCTGTATAGGCTACTAACCTGGCATTGATGCTAAATCAAATAAAACATTTATTTATTTATGTAATTACCCAATTATTATTATAGAGCTGTCAAGATGCAAGACGCACTCATTCTTGGCAACAAGATTGCAGCATGCAGCTGAATCAGCATCCCTACACCCTTTACCGTGCCTCTCCTCCCACTGTGGTGCATGGTGAGATACTGAGATACCAAACCAGCACAGTTTAGGAAATATCCTCCATGCGCTCTAGGAAAATACCAGTGCAAGTGTGACACTGTGTTCCACACCTGGTGCTGACGTGGAAAAAACACTAATCCATCAGAAGAAGACAGAGATAGACGAGACAAAAAAACTTGAAGTACACACTTGTGGGGAAGCGAGAGAGAAAGGGTACATATGAGGACAGAAGGAGAGACGTGGAAATGAAACAGTTTTCTAACGCAAGTGTTTATGAAAGTACAGTGTAGAATGGAGCGTCTGATAATAGTTACAACTAGAGATTAAGCTGTGACGGCTGTATCTTATGATTGGGTGTCATGCTCACATCACACTACATGTTCCATTGGACTGAGATCTGGTGACACTGAGGGTAGCAGCATCCTCATTGTCCTACTCTTTAAATCATCCAGTGAGCCCTCGCTCCCTCTATGCAAACAACTGCATTAGTTGAGTTTCCCCACATATTTATTCATGATTTCCTTTAATTAGTCTACTGTCTGTATAACAGTGTAAAGTAATGCTAGGCTATGTTTTCCAAGACTGTCCAATTTACACCCAACACTTTAAAATGCATCTGGTATGCATATTAATTTCTCGTTTTTTTTGCTAAAGTGTCACTTTTAACACAAGCCATGTCTTTTTTTAATGACTTTTTTTTAAGTTAACTTTAAACAGCTTGTCTCCATCCACGAGTATCCGGACATTTCTGCTCTTGTTATTAGCTCGGCCGCCTGTCATCTGTTTTATCTATACAGCTTCCCAGTTGGAAAGGTCATTTCCATTAACCTACATATGGACTGGAGATGCATTACATTTACATTTATTTGCAAATTTGCATATGTTCTGCATTTTTGTTGCTGTATCCGACCGTGTAATTTGCCAGTGTGAACCTAAGTGCCAGAGATCAAAGAAGCTGCCGCCTCTTTAGAGCTCAGCCTGGAGCCAGTTTTCCCAACTACAGCTGTTCTGCTGTGGCCTGCAACAAGTCTGTGGCATTTTGAGTTTGGGCCCAGTGTCCGTTCAGACAATCGGAATCAACATATTTGAAACATTAGTCTACCCTGACTCAGCTTGTCTGGCCTCAAATGGACACTTGCCAATGAATTAGCAAAATATGGTCCAGTGCCCAGTTTTGAGCCATTAGATTAATGGAGACAATAAAAATGTAAAGCCCTAAATAGGAATTAATCTGCGTATTATAGCCATATTTGTCAAATTATGTGGAGTGGGGGATAATGGCTACAGACACAAAGCCACATAAAATGCTCTCAGGTTTGATTCCCTTAAGAGTCCAAGAGAGAAAATGTTTTTTTTGTGTCCAAATGTCCTTTTCACTCCACGTCACTGTGGATAAATGACACCGCAAATACATTAACTGTCAGGTGTGATGGGCTGTTATAGATGTGATCAATTATTTTATTTTTTCCAAAAAGGTAATTTCCTTCATTACTGCCGCAGTAGAACATGTCAAATGACAAACTGAGTTTTATGTCTCAAGTGGCATACTTTACTATTGAGCACACGGATCAAAAGCTGCTCCACTTTTGTCTCCAGGCGTTTAAGGCATTAAAAGATAAAATCCATCTAGAATGAATGATGCAGCAAATATACCAGTCACATTTACAACCTGCACATAAAAATAAATGAATTAGTTTGATGTCAGAAATCCTTGTGTTACTTTAATAAGCTGTCCAATAAATCTTTAATGGGCCACTATTATTCGAACCATAACAAAAGCCGTTTAAATCCTCGGTTATATCTCACTTCTGTTTCCACAAATTGTAATTCAAAATAAGTTTTATCATTGTTGAAGGCGCTGTGACAGTGTGTTATGTGAAGGATGAATTTTAAAGAGGAACAGTTACGGATCGCTGGCCAAGTCTTTCCACAGAGTCGCTGCCTTGTTGTGTTGATATTAAATTTACAGATGGGTGACGTGTGAAAAGAAATACCTACATAAAAAGGGTCTCAGAGGTTAGGGCCACCACAAGCTTTCAGAACAGCTTCAGTGCTTCCTGTCATATTACATTGTCCAAGTCACTGAATGAATAAACACCATTTTCCCAAAAGACATTACCTCAAAACTATGCAGTAAGCCCTTGTGCCTTCTGCGAGGCATCAGCATTCATTAAGGTTTTATCCGGAACAATGTCCATGCTAATACAACATGCCATCGTCAAATAAATATGCAACAAGAAACACTTTTAAAACATTATATCATGACAGTATTTAGAATGTGTGTCTCTATAGGTTAGTCCTTATTTTACATTTTCTGACACCAGTGATGTTTCAGTTCAAAACGGTGGATCCAAACACAGACCACCAGGCAGGTAATATAAACAAAAGATGAGCCTTAATAACACAAAAACAAAACAAAGGGACAAACGAGGGAGCAGGCGGAGGCAACACAAAGTACACCAACAGTATAAACTGAGAACATACCGGTATGACACAAGGAACACAAATCAACAAACACAGAAGACCCGACACTGAAAGAGGGAAGGAATACAAACACTCAGCACTAATTAACTAATGACACACAGGTGTGGCAGAAAACAGGCGGGAAAAAGACATGCAGGAAGTAAAACAAGACATGACTCATGAGGAGAAGACTTTCAAAATAAAACAGGACACAAACTACGAACAAAAACCCTAGGACCATGACAACCAGTTGTAGAATATAACATTTACATTTACTTAAGTAATGTAATTAAGTACAATTGTGAGGTACTTGTACTTACTTGAGTGTTTCCATTTTCTGCTACTTCTACTCCACAATACCTCAGAGAGAAAGATTGTACTTTTTGCAATTAGTTATTTTGTAGATTATTCAGATTATTAATACGAAATATAAATCAACTAATAACTGATTATGTATGAGTAAACTACCCAGCAGTATATTGAGTAGTGAAAATAACTCCACTTTCACCAGCTGCAACATTAAAGTGATATTTACACATTAATATATCACTCACTATAATCCAGTGTCAGTGTCATATTTTCTGCATAATGTGAGTTTACCTTTGGCTCATACTTCACAACTTTTTATTTGTAATAGTAATAGTATTTCTACTTTAGTTTTCTTTACAGCTCAGAACAGTAAGAGGAGGTTGTTTTCACAACCCACTCACCAAACAGATTGTTGATACTGGATAACTTGAAAAAGCTCTGGATATATTTCCATCTATCTGCACGTGACAACTACAGTATGTTGTGGTATTTACAAGGTTAGATAACAGACCCTTTAATAAAGGTCTTCATAGTTTAATATCTAAAATAGTAAAGACTATTATGGTTTTGAGAGGAATGTGTTACACCTTTATTGTTCTCCACACTACATCAACAGCACAATATGTGTTTAAAATGGAGATATTGAATGAACAGGAAGCAACAGGATTTATGGGAATTACATACTTATTTTGAGCAGCAGTAGCTTTAACACTGTTAGTGTCACTTCAGTGTTCTAAAAAATGATATTTATATTTTGAAAAATGCTACTGTTGCACCTTCATAAAACACTTGATATGCTTCAGCTTGTTGTCATGAGTCCCAGCACCAGCCCCAGGGACTTGTGGGTAATAAGCCTTTGATGATGCTGAGGTGGCATGGTGAGAGGAGACATTGTTGATGATAAGTGTGTGTGAGCCTGGTGTGTGTGTATGTGCATGTGTGTGAGGTTACTGCCCTCCACTCACCTAGATAGCACAAAGGTGATTAGGTCTAATGACTACACACTAGGTGAGCCTCACAGGACTCATTTCCCCAGAAAGCTTGTGGGATAACTAACGGCTGTTTGTAGGTCATGTTCCTTTGGCAGTGATTCAAGACTGTGTTTAAGTGTTCTGTCTTTCTTCCTTTCTCATGTGTAGGACCGGTGAGTTCATCCTCCGTGTCGCTGACCCCAAGCTGTTTTCTCAACCAGAAACAATCCAAGTTCAAGCTGTGTCAATGCAGGTACAGTAAAATGACACTTTCTTTAGCACTCCTTTATTTCATCTGGCACTCTCAATGACATACGTTTTTTCAAGAAAGACTCAAGTATAAAGGATGCTATCAAAGATTGTATCCATAGACGGTAAATCATTGCATCATAAGTGTATACGAGCTACAAATAGAGATATCTAATAAAGATGGCTGTGCAGATTAGTTCAGTAATATTAGAGATAATAGAGAAGAATAGTCTGCCACGGCACATTTGCTTCCAAATTTAGTTTACTGTGAAACAATAGACGATCTCAGTCTTTTCTCTAAAATGCCAAGTCGATACTTGAGAAAGTTGGCCTCCGAGAGACAAGACAGCTTCCCTCCAGTTTGAGATGCTGCGCACATGGATACTTAAAACGTGGCATTTCATTTTCAAGGATCATTTATTGTCATTCTGCAACATCATCCATCATTTTCACTTCTAACATCCTTTATACTGTATACTGTTGGGCTTTACGGGCATGATGGGATGCTTTTGCATTGATTCCATGTCAATATCTGATGAATAAATATTACACAGGGAACAGAAGAGTTTTAGAAGAAAGTCATATGTTTGTATATAATCTAAGTAGTAAGTAGAGTAAGTACAGAGTCTAATGTTAATAAAAACAATAAAAAAAACAAAAGTTGCATAAAGTAACTGTGGATGACGAGGGGCACACAGCCGACAGTTAATCTGGTAAATGTGACGGCTCATCTGATCACAGCTGATCTGCCTTCCACACTGTTTTGAAGCTCTGTCCCCATGTCCCCCCATGGGTGTCAAACTGACCTCTGAATATGACCCAAAAATGGAAAATAATGAGGACCAACAAGGGATTAAGAGTTTACGCCCTCACTGAGATTGGTTCGTGGTTATTGTGACTGCTGTGTGTGTGTGTGTGTGTGTGTGTGTGTGTGTGTGTGTGTGTGTGTGCGTGTGTGCGTGTGTGCGTGTGTGTGATAGAGACATAGGGGACAAAGTGACAGAAGGTTGATGAAGAACATTAGAACTGAAACCCTGTGTAACAAATTGAAATAATGATGTAATTACTTGAGTGGAACATGTTTAATTTGTCTTTTATTATGAAAAATCAGATGATCCATATCCGTCACTAAGAACAGACTTTGAATACAAGCAAAATGTTGGGTTTTTAAAACACAGCTTTTCTGAAGTTAAGTGTATTATTATTATTATACAACAAATATAAATGAAAAACTGAGATAAACAGATGAAGATAATCCGTGCAGGGGAGGAAACGTTTCTTGATTTCTTAATCTTTGTCAGTGTTTTGCCAACATTGCAAACGCTTATATTTTTCAAGGTCCCTGTAGTGAGAAAACCCACTTTATTGGCAGACGTGACTGCTTTCTTAAATTTGAGTGAGCCCTGAGCAAATTAGTGTTGCAGGCGCAGAGCTCAGAGAGCGGCTTGCAGAGGGTGATTGAGTAGAGCTACAGCGTTTGGGTGTGTTTGAGGGGGGCTACTCAATTACCCCCACACTTCATTAGTTTAACTCTCTCAGACAATATTAGCAGAAGCAGCTGATAAGGGAAGAGCATTAATTTATGCACATAACTCAACGTCGGTGACTATGTTTTGACTGAGAGTTAGATAGAATAGAAAAGCAGGAAGTCAATAACTTTATTTATCCAGCACGTCCTTCACAAAATACATAAGGCAACCAACATAGAAACGGTCATAAATACAGATTTGGGAAGATTAAAACACCATAAAATAGTAAAATAGAGTATTCTAACATTATAGCTGCTTTTGAAGGTGTCCACAGATCTTTTGTGTTTCTCCAAGAGTGTCCTCACCAGAAAAGGAAGAGAATTTGTTATTCGTTTAATAGCTTATATAACTTTTGTTTTTGTTTTCCAAGCGAGTAGTGACTTTTGTCTCAGGAGAAAATGCAGACGTAGCATGACGTTGTAATAGTGCTGCAAAAACTAATTAGTGAGGGGGCTGTGGTTGAGTCTTTGAAAGTGGAAACCATCGCTTGCCTTCCCTCTCCTATCAACAGTCAACGTTGCTTTCTTCCAACCATTACAACAATTCTTCCCTCACCTTAACTAAGGAGTTTTATTTATCTAAACCTTAATTATAAAGGTGGCGGATCAGAAAACACCCAGCAGCAGCCTACGTCTCCTTTTAGTTACAGTATGAGGAGTCGTCGGATTTTCCAAGATGAAACATCGATCTTGTCTTTTGTTCGTACCGCTACATCTCCATCGTCTCCAAGTCCATTCATTTTGCGGAAAATTCTGACAACACACATTAAGTCATCTCGCCTGTTTTTCAGTCTTTGAACTCCAAGAAAACGCAGTCACAGACATGTCACAAAGAGAAATCCTCAGAGTCTCATGTGAACTCTCCTTTCACACATCAAAGAGCGTCACAAACACGGATGTAACTTCCTGTGTTGTTGTTTACACTAGTGTAAGAACATATTCCCACACATTCACTTTTTCTTTTCTTTAGAAATGTAGATCTTTTCAGTACTTCTACATTTGTATTACAGCAAGTCCTACACAGAAAATGTCAACGTTTGTAGACTTGCTTTGAAAGAAACCATTCGATGTATTCAAACCTCATTGTCATTAGACAGGACACACACACTTACAGTACAGTGTGTACCATCCAGAGCTGGCACAAACAAACATTTTCTATTCTCCCAAAATGCAAAAGGCACTGTGGAACAGGTGACTATAAAGCAGGGTGGCATGGAGAAAAAGACAGTTTGTGCTTATGCAGTAAAATAGGGTTGAATTCTCCATCAGATCGGCAGCCAGCGGGCACATCAGAATGTAATAGCCTCAGGAATGAAAGATCTAAACTGCAGATAGCCTTTTCCTCCTTCCTGAAAAGTGTCTGCTTCTTTTGAAAAGAAAATATATTTTCTAAGAATCCAGTATCTGTTTACAGCACTTCTACAGAGGGTGGCCTCACTCACACAAAGCACACATCACTTTCTGTAGCCTACATTTCCATCTTAGAGTGACAACCTTTAAGTGTCTGAGACTTTTTGCTTTGCTCTGAAGATATCTGTTCTCTCCTTGCTGTGGACTTCCTGCAAGGCTGTCAATTCATTTTTTTTTTAAAGTTATATTTTCAGGCTTTTCATGCCTTTATGATAGAGAAGTGCAGATTGTGAAAGGGGGAGAGAGAGGGAACGACATACAGCAAACGCCACAGGTCAGACTCGAACCAGTGGCCGCTGTGGGCAAGGACTAAGCCTTTGTATATGGGACGCCTGTGCTACCGGTTGACCTACCGGGACGCCCAGTGGGACACTTTCTACCTTGATGAAATTCAGAATGGCGTCTAGAATTAAGAATAATGAGTGTAAAATACAGAACAAGGTGGCATTTAAAGCCATGATGATTACAGTTCAATCCATACTTTTTGACCATAGTTCCAGGTTAAAGCTGAGGTAGGCAACTTTAGAGGAAGCAGCAAGAGTAAGATAGATTTTGTAAGTATCCAAATGAAACAATCGAGAAGAATCTGGATGGGTTGAGCTAATCCCCCCCCAAAAAAACACGAAACGCTGCTGGAGGACGAGTCTACGAGAGAGCGCATCGTTATCATCGCTAAACATATCCAACTGCCTCATGTCTCATGCACATGTAAGAAAACCTGATATTATAATAATGAATGTAATCAACGACGTGGATATTGTTAGTACTCACAGGTTGCAGCTTGTGGTAGACAGGCAGGTAGACAGGCAGGTAGACTGACAGGTAGACAGGCAGGTAGACAGGCAGGTAGACAGGCAGGTAGACTGGCAGGTTGACTGGCAGGTTGACAGGCAGGTAGACAAGCAGGTAGACAGGCAGGTTGACAGGCAGGTAGACAAGCAGGTAGACAGGCAGGTAGACAGGCAGGTAGACAGGCAGGTTGACAGGCAGGTAGACTGGCAGGTAGACTGGCAGGTAGACAGGCAGGTAGACAGGCAGGTAGACTGGCAGGTAGACATGCAGGTAGACTGGCAGGTAGACAGGCAGGTAGACAGGCAGGTAGACAGGCAGGTAGACTGGCAGGTAGACAGGCAGGTAGACAGGCAGGTAGACAGGCAGGTAGACTGACAGGTAGACTGGCAGGTAGACTGGCAGGTAGACAGGCAGGTAGACTGGCAGGTAGACAGGCAGGTAGACAGGCAGGTAGACAGGCAGGTAGACAGGCAGGTAGACTGGCAGGTAGACAGGCAGGTAGACTGGCAGGTAGACTGGCAGGTAGACAGGCAGGTAGACAGGCAGGTAGACAGGTAGGTAGACAGGCAGGTAGACAGGCAGGTGGGCCGTCCAATCATTTCATGCAGGCGGGCCGTCCAATCATTTCATGCAGGCCGAATGCAGGCTTATTACAGTCCTGCGACAGACACAGATACGGTATTTTTTTCTTTTTTTTGTCAGATCATTAGATTAATTGCTGTCGGGGTGTAAAGAAAATTTCAAGAAATACAACAAAAAAATGCTTCTAAAATAAAGTACCAACCGGAGTTTAAACAGTGTGTTGTGAGCAGCAGAAGAGCAGCAGATAAAAGGTATCGTTACAAACAAAGGCTTACAGGCAGACAGGGGGATGGAATCGACTTGGGAAACACTTCGTCTCTGCCCGTCATGCCTCTGAATACCATCCAGCATGATCACAGCGGGAAAAACTAAACAAAATAAAGAGCAATTGAAAAACAAACAAACTAGGAAGCTGCACAAAAAAAAGCTTCTTGAAGTGCTGCAGAGCCCCATTGGTGACGACAGCTTTCTCCCAAACCTCACCTCGCCCTCACCTGTGAGGTGCAGATAAAAGGTTAGCTCACCCACCCGAGTGTGCCTCTGTTTGTGTTTGTTTGGTCTGCCTTGGGGGAGAGATTTCACTGGTTGCCTATAGTGAGCAGACATGTCTTAGCAGGATTTAAAAGCAGCACACACACCCACTTTCATCGCCCGCCAACACATCCAAAACCTTTTGTTTTCCTCCTACAAATTGCAGATGTGACGACACAGGATTTAGGTGGGTGCCCGAGGGCCCAATCGTCTGTCTCTTGGAGATAATTCCTCTGAAGTCTCAAAATGTGACACCAAATGTTCCCCAACAAAACACAAAGGGCAAGGGGCTGAATAACAACATGCCTCCTCTGTGTTTGTAAGCTGTGTTTCAGCTCTGTGCCTTGCACTTTCAGCCAGAGGTCACTTTGGTTCGAAGACACACAGAGGGAGAGAGTGTGTGTGTATGAATTTCCACGAGTCATTTTTCTCTCTGGCGCCAGCTTGTTTCATACGTCCCCCCCTTGCTTAAGCTGCTGCTCTAATGGCAAAGAGCTGGAGCTCAGCCAGGAGCTGCCAAGGGCAACGAATTGGACCCGAGCCCTGCTGAGCGGCTCGGAGCTCCCCGCCTGACAATTGCTTTGATTTAGCGCCATAGCAGAGTGGCATCTACACAGCACATGCCTGTCTACCTGCGCGTCCATCGCTGCCAAGCTGCCCTGCTCACAACTTTTATCAATGGCGTTTTTAATGGCCACTATACAATACAATGTTTGTCTTTCTTTGTTGTTTTCTGTGTCAGATATTCAAACGCAGACACACACAGAAGATGCACATACACTATCCTCATGAGAATCTTTCATTGCTCAATATTAACTTTAATTCCAAACACAAAAGATTATTTATGTATAAATGTGGAACATTTTTTGTTTACGTAAACACCAAAGTATCTTCACATGTTCTAAAAAGTTGAAACTCGTCAACACTGTGGACACTGTTTGAACTTAACACAGTGTATTCAAGTGTTCTCTATACATACAGATGTATACAACAAATCATAACTGTATATACTAAACATTGAAGTGATTGTTTTAACACTAGGGAGCAGAAAGACTCAAACTAACTGCGCTCTTGTTGGGCTTGGACTCAACTGTCTAACTTGTTCTTTGTGTCCACCGGATTAATGTTAGTTCAATATTCACTTTATTTTACCTCTGGTTTGGTCTCCACCAGCTGCTTAGAATTCTGCCTCGTTGTCTGCACCAGCTTCTAGCTGACTTTGTCTGGCTGCTGTTTGGTCCTGGGCGGGTTGTGTACAGGGAGTTTATCAGAGCTTGTTTCCTTGAGACGACTGAATACAGTTTGGGGGGCTGGTAAGAGCCTGAGTGACTCAACCATACATTCTGTGTAGCTGTAGAACAAAAAGCAATGAGCTAAATGAGGATCAAGCTACATAGTTAGTGTTGATTCTCAGTGGGTTCGGCACTACACGGGGCACTTTCAAACAGTCATTAGTTTCAATTATCATTTAAAAGATATAATTTAATAAAGCTTCATCCTTTTTTTAACGCAGAAATGTCTACAAATGTGAGTTCTAATTAAGTCGTAGTTTAGGGAGGGCTGGCCAAAATGACATTCCAGAAATATCTACTCTCTGCGTTTGTGATCCTCAGTCCCTTGCACACAAGCGTAGAGGTGAGCACACACAGAGACAGACACTTAGTGAGCTGTGGATAAAGTCATACCCTTGCTCACAATAAGAAGCCTCCTTCTCCCCCCGGTGCTCCTGAAATGACTTAGTTAGCGAGATGAAGCTTTCCTCCTGCCGCGGCGAGGTTTCAGGTACGGCTGAGTGCAGCTTAATGAGGCCCCCTGCATAACCTCACCTTCATCTTCTTCATCACCCTCAGAGGCAGGACACCATGGCTCCCCACGCCCAGAACCTCTGGGTCATCTGACAATTTGGAGAAATTGCTGTGTCCTCTCGCTGTGCTCTCAGACAGCCTTTTACGATGACACTGAAACTTATTTTTTTCCTGTAATAAAAGCAAAGATCTGTCTGTCCGTCTAAATCTAAGTCTGATAATAATCAAAGCACCTTCTTACTCTCAGTCTCTCTTTCTTCTTCTTTTAATCACTTCTAGCCTCCGATGGTCGTGACTCTCGCTCCTTTACCCGTGGAGGGCCGCGGCGCCCTGGCAACCATCACCAGGTCGATCCTGCAGGTCGACGACCCCGACAACCCGTCCGATGTCCTGGTAATGGTACTTGAACCGCCCCGTCTCGGCCGGCTGACCCGTCTCCACGGTGACCGGGCGCTCACCCGATTCAAGCTGGAGGAGCTGTCGCGGGAACAGATCCAGTACGTGCACGACGGCTCGGAGGGGACGGAGGACGGGATGCTGCTGCAGGTCAATGACGGCCACAGCTACAGGAATATTCTCCTCCAAGTGCACATCAATCAGAAGGTAGGGAGGACAGAGGGGGGAGAGGAGGACAGAAGGAGAGGGGGGGAGAGGCTCAAGGCTTCAGGCTTTCGACATTCTCAGATGAGCAGCTGTAGAAGTCGATGCGTTAATCCGACATCTGACCTGTAATACTCGATTATTTAGTTTATTGTGACACAAGCATCTTTTAACCAACTCGTTTCTAGACTAGAAAGACTCAGGGTTTTTTTTACATTTTCTCTTAAAAACTTGTACAATGGTTGCATCCAAGGCTTTCACTTAGCACACACAAAAATAAATAATAATAAAAAATACTTTTTTTGTTTTTTTAAGGCCCTCTGATGTTTAATTTAGACTCATCCTTCCGCTCACTGGCTCAGTACAAACATCTCTGCAGAGAAACAAGACCTGCATCGATCCTGCATTAATACTGGATGATATTATTGGATGTTTCACAACTCCAAATTAAAGTTTTTGCAGCCCAAAGCTCCAGCATCTCTTCCCCATCTATAGTTTCCACACTGTAAGGCAGGGGAATAGAAGAGCGATTGATTCTTTCCCAAACAGATCATCTTAGGGGATGAGCCGAAGTGTAGAAGTTCACAAAGAATGTGTTAAAAAGTGAGACTACAAGAAGTGCATCTGCTGACAAGTCCACAAAGAAATCACTTGTACTGTGAAAATAAAAAAAACAAATACATCTGCTACATACTTTATATCTGCTGTACTTTCCACAGTTGTACTGTCAAAACATTCAAAAGGATTTTAGGCATAATGAGAATGTCTTCTGCGTTTCAACAGCAGCAGGAGAAACTTATATGTGCGGAAGCTTTAAAACCAAGTGAAAATACTTTTTCAGTTATAATTGTTTTAATACATAATAATGTAAATGAATGTTTTCTTCATGTGTTGTGAGAATTGGATAATGTTTTCACTTTGCTACACAGTTGAGTGACATTATTGATTCTCTGACTTGCTGTCTGAACATTTTTTACATGGACTGTGTTCCTCTAAACTCTTTTAATTGCCTCAACTCCAGCATTAATTACACAGATTGTACTTTACGTGTCCACACAGTGTGCTCTGTTGACTTTATCCCTGAAAATAGTTTGCTGGAGGCGCAGGCTGATCCTGCATGTTTAAGCACTGTAACAGAAAGAGCAGGTCAGGCATTTGAAATGACAGACGCTATCCCTCCTCTGTCATCGTTCATGTCTTGTGCTGAGATTTTTATGACAAAGACGCAATTATCTTGGGTGGGGGGGGGGGAGTTTGGCAGCTCACTGAGTTACAAAAAATTAGCACACACACAGAAGGCAAGGCAGGACCTGCTTCCAATATTGAAGATGTCTAGACAGACAAGCATAAGAGACGTGTGTGTGTGTGTGTGTGTGTGTGTGTGTGTGTGTGTGTGTGTGTGTGTGTGTGTGTGTGTGTGTGTGTGTGTGCGTGTGTGTGCGTGTGTGTGCGTGTGTGTGTCCTCTGCAGGCATCAGTTATGTTTGTGCTCTCACTGCTGTATCAATGTCCCACTGTGGAGGATCACATTCTCTACACACCTGAGACCAAACTGACTGATTACACACATGGATTTGCACATGGATAAACTAAGAGAAATGTTTCTATATTTCCATATATTCCATATTTTTCCATATTTTATAGTGAAAGCAGCACTTAGAGATAATGAAAATGAAAACTTTTTGATGAGGTTTATTATGTTTTGATGCCCTATAAGTATTGCCAATAATATATTCAAAACATTTCCTCTAAAAAATTTTAAAAACAGGAAGTTTTTGAGCAAAGTCCAAGTCAAGTCTTAATCAGCAACATTGTAAACAAGTTGGAAATGTGAAAGCTGACAACCAATACAATGACACAGCGAGAGTTACTGCAAGTGTCATTGTTTTACTAGTGTTTATACACAAGGTCAGGCCAGGCCCCTGCATTTTCTGAAATATTTCTAAAAAAAACTTAAATACAAATAATTCATATTAATCTGAAGTGTTTGAGTCAGTCATCAAAATACACCGAAGAAATGATTCTCAGTTTATTTATTTTTTATAATTAAATACATAAGCTATGTGGTTTACCTTCAAATCACAAGTTGAGTTTCAAGTTTCCAAGAGGTCAAATCTCAATCTAAGAGTACTTCAGTCGTTACTCTTAGAATTTATCAGACTAATGTCTCGGCTTTAAATCAAGTCTCCCGTCTAAAGTTTACAAAAACACACAGAATTTTACTCCCAAAATGTTTATTTCCTGCTTTCTGTCTCAGCAGTCGTAAGGTAGTAACTGACTGTCGGTTTAGATTTCATACCCTTGAAATCTTCACATGACACTAAACAACTTCCCACCTCAGTGTGTTCCAGTTATACTTTTGTCCTGGCAACAGAGAAACTTTTCAGTGATATATTTTCAGCTCACTACAGTTTTGGAGGGCAGCTCTGTTTGTCTGGCTGCATACAGATGGTGTGCTTCAGGCTCAACTCCTCTGCTTTTTCCCCTTCTGTAAATCAATAACATCCCACACACACACACACACACACACACACACGCTCTCTCTCTCTCTCTCTCTCTCTCTCTCTCTCTCTCTCTCTCTCTCTCTCTCTCTCTCACACACACACATACCAGTGTCCATTTACTGTAAAATGTCCTGATGCTGCATTCTGTCGTGCATTAGACAGAGCAGGATAGACAGTATGATGGAAAGCTGGGAGAAAGCCTCTGATTTATGTCGCAGGCTTTTTGGACGAGTCCCAGCAGTGTCCTCACAGCGTCTTTGTTGCCACCCGCTTGATCTACAAAGGTAGATCGCAATACAATAGAGGTCAGTAAGGAGGTGTAGGGAGAGCAGTAGCAGATACTGCAGTGATATTGTCTTCTCCCAGCATGGCAGAAGATCACTGCTGGGATGCTTAAAAGAGGAAGTCTTTCATTTCATATCTGCACATGACCTCAGTGGGAGAATACCAATATTCTCAGATTAAGACGGACACTACAGGCAAAAAGATCGTCTTTTCATGCACTGCTCAATTTTAAAAGTTAGGCCTATTTTGCTTCCAGAACATGTCTTCTTTCAGACTAGTGGAAATAAAACAACCAAACACACGTCGTGTTTGTTTTACTAACGTCGTCTATTTGCATCTGTAGATTTCTCTTAAATGTATCAAACTGTTAGCGTTAGATAATGCCTTTGTATTTTGAAACATAACATTTCAGAAAAATAATTATAAAAAGAATTGTTGATATCGCTTGAATAATCTCTTTCACCCCCATTCACCTGCAGTGTCTTGCAAAATGTATGGAATTCTACAAATATCTTTGAAGGCAGTTTCCTCAAAATGTGTTTTTTTCTCATTCTCCCAGAAATGTCCACTAAACATACCATTTCAGAAAACTTGTAATACAAGAAAACAATTGTCTAAATATAAGTAATAACATTGGGAAGTTTCATGGGGATATCTATTAGTTAATATTTGTTACCCTGTTCACCTGTAGTGTCTCACAAAAAGTGGTTTTCAGGCATCCATCCATCGTCTACCGCTTATCCGGGGTCGGGTCGTGGGGACCGCAGTTCCAGTAAGGAACCCCAATCTTCTCTTCTCCGGGCCACATCCTCCAGCTCCGACTGGGGGATCCCGAGGCGTTCCCAGGCCAGTGAGGAGATATAATCTCTCCACCGAGTCCTGGGTCTTCCCCGGGTTCTCCTCCCAGCTGGACGTGCCTGGAACACCTCCCTGAGGAGGCACCCAGGTGGCATCCTTACTAGATGCCCGAACCACCTCAACTGGCTCCTTTCAACGTAAAGGAGCAGCGGCTCTACTCCGGGTCTCTCACGGATGGCTGAGCTTCTCACCCTATCTCTAAGGGAGACGCCAGCCACCCGTTTGAGAAAACCCATTTCGGCCGCTTGTACCCGTGATCTCGTTCTTTCGGTCATGACCCAGCCTTCATGACCATAGGTGAGGGTAGGAACGAAGATCGACCAGTAACTTTGCCTTCTGGCTCAGCTCTCTTTTCGTCACAACGGTGCGGTAAAGCGAATGTAATACCGCCCCCGCTGCTCCAATCTCTCGCTCCATCGTCCCCTCACTCGCGAACAAGACCTTGAGGTACTTGAACTCCTTCACTTGGGGTAATGGCTCATTCCCTACCCGGAGTAGGCAATCCACCGGTTTCCTGCTGAGAGCCATGGCCTCAGATTTTGAGGTGCTGATCCTCATCCCAACCGCTTCACACTCGGCTGCGAACTGATCCAGTGACTGTTGAAGGTCACAGACTGATGATGCCATCAGGACCACATCATCTGCAAAGAGCAGCGATGAGATCCTCAGGCCACCGAACTGCAACCCCTCTCCTCCACGACTACGCCTCGATATCCTGTCCATGAAAATCATGAACAGGATTGGTGATAAAGCGCAGCCCTGGCGGAGGCCAACATTCACTGGGAACGAGTCAGACTTACAGCCGAGTATCCGGACACAACTCTCGCTTTGGGCGTACAGGGCAGAATACTTTAAATCAGAACACACATTCAAATTCACAAATAAAATCCCTCCCAGTGCCTTCTAAACAGTAGCAAGCTAACAAAGTGACATCTCCATTCTCGTGTGTTTTCTTAGCTTCCTTTCATTTACTGCATCACAGAGCGGCGGTGTGTGGTAAACATGAACACGCTGTGTGCAGGTGTCACCTGACAGGATATTTGGATATTCAAGTTGAAATAAAGGTTAAATTAAAGTTCAAACCTCCTGCTGCTGTGTGGAGCTCCCGGTGTGCCAAGTCACATAATGAAGCTGACACACTGTAGGCAACCTGCTGAGGAAGCTACTTTTTGAAAATGCACAGGAATAAGCTGATCACAAAAACTGTGGGGAAGTGGCAACGAGGAGAGCCGTGCAAGAAAAGAAAAAAGAAAGATCAAGGCAATAAAACCCTAAAAAGAAGACTCCATGATCCCCGACTTCCACAAAGCAAAAAAATAAAACCCTGCGTGATTACTGGCTCCGCCTAGACTCTGGAAGCAGAGCCAATGAATCCCTAGTTTTCAGAGTGTGGCACTCTTTGTACTCCCGAGCCCAACCCTCCAGGCTGCAGCTCCGGCCTCCGATGCACTGCCGTGCCGGGGACAATAAGCTTTCTGAAAGTTGGATTACTGAGCTCTAAAGCAGGAGACTAATCAGACCCTTAATGACCCTCTGATGGATGGACTCCCTCTCTACTGAGCCTGAGCCCTCAGCGGAGCTGGAGCTCGGCTGAATGGGAAGCAGGACCCTTGGCTTTCAATTACTGACTGGGAGAGAACACTTTGAGCCTCTGAAAAAGCCCCAGGATCTTCTGTTCCTCGGCAGAAACGGAAGGGAATTAGTTATTTTCCTGATCAGCCATCCAGCTTTGGTAGGCTTAGAGCTCAGATTCATTGTCAAGCATAGTTTAGCTCTTCTCCCGCTGAGCACTTGTAGAATACGATAATTCGTTTTGAGTTTTCCTTTTTAAGCAATCCCAGGTCTGTGATTACATTTTTTGATTGCTATGATTTGTTTCTGTTAAAGCTGGCAGTCACACAATGTTTACTTCGCTTGCGTCCAGTTTAGACAGCACGGCGGCATGTCTCATTGAGATTAAATTAGAAGTGTTGAGGATAAGGATTCAATCTCCATCCTGTGACTTTCACTTACAGTCTGACATGTCATCACCCCTCCCCGACTGGAAATATGGAAAAAATTAGAGATGACAATGTCATTGTCATTACAACAGCATGACCATCCCGGCCAGCAGCTAGCCGATGTTTTATGGATGACGGCGACTCCTTATCTCGGCAAAGTCATTTATTTCTGTTTTTGTGGACTGCAGCCAAAAGCTCTCCATCCAGTACAACTCTATTTACAGTTCATCTCAGGCCTGCTTGCTCAAAGCCCTTTAAAGCTCTCTGATTATGCACTTTTCATGCATTTGTTCTCAAAAGTACTGCGGCTAAGAAAAAGAATAATGTTGTTTAGGTTGTTTTTCCCTAGAATATATTTTGGCCAACATAAGGTTTTTTTCCACCCTTGCCTATTGGCCTTCACTTGCCCAAAACACATTGAAGAAATGTGTTTTACCCGGTGCAAACTTGGAACTTGAATATATTCCCTTTTAAGTCAAAGATGAGTCAAAATCAGGACTTGAATGTTTTTTTCTTTCAAGTGTCAAGTTAAGTCTTCATGGTGTCTGGTCTCAAATAAGTCAGAGCAGTCTGTGAGCAAGTTTGTGACATTGCTGTACATGACTTTAATGTAAGTTCCCCAACAGAGACTTATGTATATGTTTACTTTTCAGAAGATAGCAAATGTTATTGTAATATTATATTGTGATATTAGACTAGATATCGTCTCATATTTTGGATATTGGGATAAGTGAACAGTTTTACCAGACTGTTGTAGCTGTTCTTTGCCTTTACCCACTTGGTCATTGCTGATGATTGTTTGTCAAGAATCTGATTATTTTGTGAAAGTCAACCCTACAATGTCAATATCGTCACAATATCTGGTTAAAAATATATTGTGCTATTTGATTTAGATTTTCTCCAGCCCGAATTCGAAGGAAAGGGCATTTATAGTGTTGCTTTGTGTCCCATGATTGTTGATGGAGTTGAAGACATATATCCCTGAGGAAGCGTGACATTGCATCCCACTATCCTAAGCTTTGCACCAGCACTAAGTAAGATGCCTTAAATCAACAGAGACCATCATCAATGAGTCATTGACTTCTGTGAATTAGGTTGATTTTGACTCTTGACTGCTGTCTCTAATGTTTGTAACAGCCTTTTCTATCTGATAGTTGTTTAATTCGCCTCTGCAAATTCATTTCCATGCTCTCCCAGAGGTCAAAAAGAAGAGAAATATCCACGAGCATTTCATTTTCTCTACATCTGTCTGAAGGAGACGGGTCTGTCTTTCTAATTGGGCAACACAAACCTCATTAGATTAGACACCGAGAAAGAAAATTAGAAATTGCCAAGGCGAGTTGCAGCTGCAGGACAAAGAGCCAGCAGCCTGGGGAAATCAAGAGTATTGGCAAACTTGTAAATCTACTGACCTCTTTTATTTTGTAGAATGTGCTGTATCTAAGTTTCTGAGTGTCCTTTAGAGACGGTGTTCATCAGGAGAGGTTGATAATCTCCTTGATGATGTGGTCTTCTGAGTTAAAAACCTGCCATGCTGACTTATGTGTTTCCTCGGCTGCTCGTCTGGGATTCTTTGCCCACTGCTGCTACACTGAAATAGTGTGATTTGGATCAGCCGAGCGGCGGGCAGAACAGCCACAGATGGCCGGCAGGTTGTTATCTGAAAACACAGACAGCCACACATGCACACACACTCATTCTCACACACCTGGGCACACTCTTGTAATCTATTATCACCCACTGCCACAGTGTTTCTGCCATTGCACTGATCTCCTGCGGGAAATGGCCAACAGTGTGCGTGTGTGTGTGTGTGTGTGTGTGTGTGTGTGTGTGTGTGTGTGTGTGTGTGTGTATAAAAACAATTGACACCCTTGTATAAAGGCTTTTTAATGGCTTTTATGGTTATTGTTAATATATTTATTACATTATTACAATACAATATGGTAACCCCAAAGTTGTATTAATCATTTATAACAAATTTAGTGAGCTACATATACAGTATATCTCAAAAGTGAGTACACCCTTTAGATTTTTGCAAATATTCTGTTATATCCTTTCAGGGGATAACATTATCCTACTGAAACTTTGATATAACTTAAAGTAGTCAGTGTGCTGCTTGAATAACAGTATATATTTATTGTCCTTTGAAAATTACTCAGTACACAGCTGTTAATGTCTAAACAGCTGGCAACAAAAGTGAGTACACCCCATAGTGAACATGTCCTAATTGTGCCCAATGATGTTGTTTTCCCGCCCTGGTGTCATGTGACTCGTTAGTGTTACAAGGATTCAGGTGTAAATGATAAGCAGGGCTGTTAAATTTGGTGTTTTGGGCACAATTCTCTCTGAATGCTGGACAACATGGCACCTCATGGCAAGGAACTCTCTGAGCGGCTGAAAAAAAGGATTATTGCGCTTCACAAAGATGGCCTTGGCTATAAGAAGATTGCCAACACCATGAAAATGAGTTGCAGCACAGTGGCTAAGATCATACAGCGGTTTTCCAGGACAGGTTCCACTCGGAACAGGCCTCGCCAGGGTCGACCAAAGAAGTTGAGTCCACGTGCTCAGCGTCATATCCAGAGGTTGGTTTCCAAAAATAGACGTGCGAGTGCTTCCAGCATTGCTGCAGAGGTTGCAGAAGTGGGATGTCAGCCTGTCAGTGCCCAGACCATACGCCGCACACTGCATCAAATCGGTTTGTATGGCCGTCGCCCCAGACAGAAGCCCCTTCTGAAACCGATGCATAAGAAAGCCCGCAAACAGTTTGCTGAAGACAATGAATCCAAGAACATGAGTTACTGGAACCATGTCCTGTGGTCTGATGAGACCAAAATAAACCTGTTTGGGTCAGATGGTGTCCGGCGTGTGTGGCGGCACCCTGGTGAGGAGTACCAAGACAAATGTGTTTTGCCTACAGTCAAGCATGGTGGTGGCAGCATCATGGTCTGGGGCTGCATGAGTGCTGCCGGCACTGGGGAGCTGCATTTCATTGAGGGACACATGAATTCCAATATATACTGTGACATCCTGCAGCAGAGCATGATCCCCTCTCTTCGGAAACTGGGCCGTAGGGCAGTTTTCCAACATGATAATGACCCTAAACACACCTCCAAGATGACAACGGCCTTGCTGAAGAAGCTGAAGGTTAAGGTGATGGACTGGCCAAGTATGTCTCCAGACCTAAACCCAATTGAGCACATGTGGGGCATCCTCAAGAGGAAGGTGGAGGAGTGCAAGGTGTCCAACATCCGTGCGCTCCGTGATGTCGTCGTGGAGGAGTGGAAGAAGATTCCAGAAGCAACCTGTGCAGCTCTGGTGAATTCCATGCCCAGGAGGGTTAAAGCAGTGCTAGATAACAATGGTGGTCACACAAAATATTGACACTTTGGGCACAATTTAGACATGTTCACTATGGGGTGTACTCACTTTTGTTGCCAGCTGTTTAGACATTAACAGCTGTGTACTGAGTAATTTTCAAAGGACAATAAATCTATACTGTTATTCAAGCAGCACACTGACTACTTTAAGTTATATCAAAGTTTCAGTAGGATAATGTTATCCCCTGAAAGGATATAACAGAATATTTGCAAAAATCTAAAGGGTGTACTCACTTTTGAGATATACTGTATAAGAATATTTTTTTAAAGAAAATACTATCAAAGTTTCTTCCTTTAAAATAGATTTTTGCGCAACTTCATGGTTTAATCAAGCAGCGACCTCTGGGCCTGAAACGTGAAGCCAATACTGAAGTGTTTTGACCTGCGTTCTCTCTAATAACCAGCAGGAAAAGAGGCCTATTGTATAGAAGTCTATGAGAAAATGCCCCTACTTCTCACGTGACTAGTAGGGTCATTTTTCCCAATGAGTTTAAAGATCTCAATCGCTGGTTTGAAGTGTTCTTCAGTACAGCTTGATGTTTATTTTATTTATTCAATTATGGTCACATTTAGAGAAAATAGACTTGCTTGTGATTTAGTATTTTCAGTTCATGAAAGTTAATTGTAACTTTTTTGGTCATCCTAGAAGTGTCTTGTTCAGTTGTGCAGTTATACTTATAACTGAACTAGTATAGTTATATACTAGTTCCACACTCTCGTGTCACTTCTGGTTCCAAAAAACCAAGATGGCGACTACCAAAATGCTAAACTCAAAGCTTCAAACGGTATTCAACAAAGCAATGGGTGACGTCATGGTGACTACGTCCACTTCTTATATGCCGTCCATAGGTTTAATGAGTTTTTTAAGACGAATGTTGTACTAATGTGTGACGTTCCCCCGGGAACTTGGATTGAGTTCCACCTCCTGAAGAGTTCAGGAGCTCACCTGTGAGATAATGATGACAGTGCATATCAAGAATGTCGGTGAAATAGGAATATCATTGTTTTTCATTGATTTTCTTTCTGTCTCACCAAAACTTGCTCAGACAGTATCTGTTTTTCATGTAAACTATTTTTGACAGCTATATGACTTTTAGATCCTTTAACTTCAAGATGTAAAATGTGGAGCTTCTGTTTACTGAATAAAGAGCAGCTTTGTTTTATCGAGGCCCAAGATGTATGTCATACCTGCTTTTATTTAGGCAGCGGGGTGACACGGTGAGCAAGAGAGTAAGACTTCTAGTTTCAAACCCTCCCTGACAGCAGGCATCTTCCCTGCTGAAATGTCCTCGAGCGACACTGACTCACCCACCGTCTCCGTGTGCTCTCTGCAGCTGATCCTGCAGCTGATCCTGCTCTTTGTTCTTTGCTTTGGAGGGAGGGCGAGCAAAACGATACAGCATCACAAAAATAAGTCTAATTCAAAAGTTATGCTGTGAAAGCACAGATGATACATTACTTGTGATTGGTGGAGCTGACTCCGGGCTTAGCACTGCTGCTGATTGACAGAGCTTTACGACGGGCTCCTGGGACTCACAATCCTGAGGTTACAACAGATGTGGAATAAAACAAGCGGCGCAAACTGTGACAAAACAAAGTGAAAGTGGCATCAGGCTGCACCTGAGGAACAAGGAGTCTGTTTCTACTTCTCTTCACCCCACATGGGGTTTCTCAGTTTGAGTAACACTCAACATATTGCTCAGTTAACTATGTTGGAGAGTAAATTTAGTTTAAATAACTCTTGGTTATGTTACTGCACCTGTGGCTAATTGAAGCATCGGCATCTGTTGGGTTCTTCTTAGGAGAAGAATCTGTGGCTAACTGGAGATGATATATTTCATTTTACGAGTTGGATTTGATTTTTACTAACAAACCGCACTGTCCAAGCAAACAGTGTTCTGGGGAACTTCGCAGACAGACAGAGGTTAGAAAAGGGAAATCACACAATTGGACGTCACTAGTCTTCAATTAAATAAAATAGCAGAACTGTACCCAAACAAAAACCAACCACAATAATAACAGGGTTCAAATTCATATTGTGTGTTTCAGGCCTCTGACTCTCCTCACATGCTGTCTGTGCCGGTGACCTGGGTGAAGGAAGGGGGCATGGTGCGGCTGGATAAAAAATACCTGCGGGCGGACTACAAGGGAGTCGGCACAGAGGACATCGTCTACACCATCCTCGCCTCAGACGGACAACCTAAATATGGTACCAACTCTTTGCCACTCACTCACATGTAATTGGCAATATAAGAGACTCACTTCAGAACAGGCTCTTCAACACTTTAAAGATTTGAAAGATTGCTTACTCTTCCAATGGCTTTATCTAGCTGCAGTTTGGTTCACATCTCATTTAAAAGTTTTATAAATGTCTTCTCCTACTATATTAAAACTAATGTCCCAAATCTGATTAGTCAGTTCAAAAGGTTTAGTGTAAGTCATGTCTGCATGCGACACATTATTATAGTTATGGTTAAAGCTGCAATGATAAATTAGGAAAGATAATTGGAAGAAAACTGGAATAATGAGAAAGAGCTGTTTCCAGCCTGTTTATTATCATATTAAAGTGAATATGGGGTTTTCTGACATTTTATAGACCACTCGATTAATCTAAAAACATAATCAGATAACTAATCGAAAATAAAATAATCTTTAGTTGCAGCCCTGGCTATACAGACAGAAGCTCAGAACACAATCATGTTTAACCCAAACGTCCCGTGTGTCGGGATCACAGCACCTCTTTCTCTGATCCTGGTGGGATATGATCCGGAGATTTCCAGTCATTTATAATAATTGTGTGACGTGATGAGTGAGAGAAACAGTTCATCACCTCCACCTTGTCCATCTCAGGTGAGGTGGTGTTGGTATCCATGCCAGCTGACGGCCCGCCAGAAGGCTGGCGCCCCTCTCTGACTGACAACCGAGGCTTCACGGCCACAACTTCCTTCACTCAACAGGACGTCAACGACGGCACCGTCTGGTACCGCCACTTTGGCAGCGGCTCCAACGGCGACTCCTTTCAGTTCCAGGTAAGCGCTGAGTCATCTGTTTACACCGGATGTGTTTCAGACATCCGTCTCACCGATGGCTGACGATAAATATGTTTCAACTTACTGTGACACAAAGCATTGTGACCTTTTCAGTGCGTAATACAATAACTGTATTCAGGCTCGTGCAAATACTAAGCGGAAAACTGCATACTAGATTGTTGGCTAGTTGCTTTTTAGAAATACAAGTCGCGAAGAGTGACCGAAAGATTTGTCTTCCAGAGAGGAAGTCGCTACTTTTTCATTCACCAATTGCAGGAAAACCTAATGAAACAAAGTAGTAAAATAACCATTTCAAAACTCTTAATTCTCACATTAAATATCTTAAATATCTTCTAAAACCTGCGGCCTAGATCCAGGCCCCTCTTGGCGATGGAAGACGGATGTGACACCACATGCACGGACATGTGCTCATGCACGGACATGTGCTCATGCACGTGCTCGTTAAAAAAAGTGTATGTTATTTTCTTTTACCAGCAAAACAGAAAAATCATGATTTAAAAAGGAATTAAAGTTCAATGCAAAGCAAAGCTCCAACAGAGAGGTACAACATTCACTAACTGAGTTGTATTATCTTAATTATTCCTAATTATATAATACTTAAAACTCAAAACGGAATTATGTCACCTACAGTAGACAGTAAAATAGTTTGATGAAGAAAACACTGTTGGGATAAACACATGACCAGGTTGTTTGTGTTTCTTCCTGCTGACACTGTAGTACAACTACTGTACTTATTAATAACTTTTAGAAATGAATCTGCTTTCCAACATGTCTCCTGCTGGCTTGATTTATTTCCCCCCCCCTCTTCCTCCTCTCATGTGTCCCTGCCTCTCTCTTTCACCTCTGTCTGCCTCCACTGTTCCTTCTATTATTTGTATTATAACCATGAAATTGTATCAATGCAGTTAATAGGATCCTGTAAGAGATGTTCTTTGTCTGCTCATCACTCAGAAGCTGTTTTAATGCAGACAACATTTTGGCACGTGCCTCCTTTTTTTCCTCTCCCTAATTTCTCTCCCAACAAGTGTGTTCACTGAGGATTTCAGACTTTGGCACCAAACTTCCCGTGTGACTCAAAGGCACTCAAAATCAACCCAAAGCGACTTATCTTGATTAGCGCTAATGACCCCAAATTACTCGCAAATTGGCTCCAAATTCGACACAATCCCAGTAAAACTGAGGCAGCATTCATCACGCCGCCGTTAGAGCGTTTTTTAATGCCAGTCCCTTATTCACCTCGACTCAATTAGAAAAACAAAAGAGGAAGCCAAGAGCTTGTAGCTACATCTAATCATCTCTCTCCCCCCGTCCGGCCCCCCACATTTTAGTTCCATCCATCAGGGCAAATGCATTTCAATGACATAGTGCTGGATTCAAATTAAGTTCTCAAGTGTGTCATCATTTTGAAGGGAAGTGGGAAAGGAGAGGAGTTGAGGGAAAGCAAAACCTGTCACAAAGTTGAAGCGTTTGCGGTATTTGTCAGAGGTGGTGATTAAAGTTGATGGTGTGTCAGGGCGGTCTTATTGTCCTCCGAAGGTTTGTGTCGAAGTGTGTGGCGCCTTGAATTAATTGATTTAAAATGTATTTCTGCTTCTGCAACTTGGAGCTCTGCATCTGAACAAAAGTAGGCTGCACAACCAACCTTTGATTTTGCAAATAATGTTCAAATCAGTCCTTTCCAAACTTTCTTTTCCTCCCACTTGACTTGTTTCTATCGTGTGCCTCAAGGAATATCTCACTGAACTTATGCAACAAAGAAATTGGACACAAATTAACCCTGTTAATTAAAAAAGATTAGTAGGTTAGTACTTTGTTTGTATATTAGGATTAGGGCCCTGGTCCCACATTTGAATCTAGGTAGGAACTGTTATTGCATGTTGTTCTCTATTTCTCTCCCTTCATTTCCTGTCATCTTTTTATTGTCGGCTCTGTATTAAAGGCATTAAATACTCCAAAAAGCCCCAAAAAATAGTTAAGAGAAAGGAATAAAGAGCAGCTTGAATTAAAAGTTAAACTCGGCGTTGTAACTTAAGACCAGATGAGAAATTGACTGAGCTTGAGGACTGAAGGTTGGGAAAATGTATTGATTTTCTCCATCTGTCAATCATCAGTAACACAGAATACCAAACATTCCATTTGCCTTTTGTTTTTACAGCATACTTTTTTCATAGATATATTAAATCCATATTTGAAATGTATGTAAGACTTTCCCCCACGATCGTTGTGCTGTGTGAAATCTGTAGACGAGCCCCTGGTTGTACAAATCTTTAAAGCTGCTAATATATATTTTATACATCAGAGTGCAGAAGAACTCCACAGACACACAGCTCTCAAACAATACTTCCTAATAATAATAATAATAATAATAATAAAGTTCTGATTGTTTATGTTTAAGCAAAAGTTTCCTATTTACAAATCTAGCTGACACAGAGCAAAGTTATCAATCAATTGTAAGTTGTGTTTGATGCGCAATTCATGGTGCAATCCATTCTTTGTGAATTCGCCCATCAGTGTTTGAAGCTGCACTGCAAAACAAACCCTGGTTTCTCCAGATGGAGTCAAGAGGAAACAGTTGCAGACGTGATGTCAGTCAACTGCACAAAACGGCCTCAAGTTTATAAGCTTGACTGTGCCTCATACTCTCTGTAACTGACCTCTGACCCTCTGTTATTGGTTGGACAACTCAACCCTGCAAAGTGACCTGTACTTTCTACGAGGTGGGGAAACGTGCACAGAGGGTTTGAAGAAACGTCGACATATCCTGAGATGAAAATGAGAGAATACTACATTTAAATCCTTGATTAAAGATGGGACTATTGTACAAGTGACATCCGAGTTTGATTTCGGGGACTCTTTGACATTTATTGTATTTCAAATGATATAACGTATAATAAATGTCATTTACGTTGAATGGAATCAACTGAATAATCAATCATTTACTACTGCTGCGACGCCACCTTCAATAAATCCAGCCCTGACTTTCACGGTAACTCCATTACTAGTGATTGGTGGCGCTGACTCCAGGCTCCATGCTGCTGTTACATTACTTCTGACGAACAGAGCTGACTACAACTTCTTGAACTTTCTTCCCCCTCAAATGCCACCAAAATGCCACTGTTGTGACAGGAACAAGCAGCAGCAGCAGAATAAGTACGTGGAGACAAAAATGTGCTTTTAGACAGAACAACCAAGGCTGCCGCTGCTGATTATGTACAGTGCATCAGGGGGCAACACAGGTTAAGGCTGTATAGTGTAGAGCGCTTGAGGGAAAGAAGTAGAGCAGTTGTAACACAGCTTGCTATAAAAGTTTAAATAAAAAACATTCAAGTGTAGTATCTCTCCAGGCACAGGGGATTAAACTGATCCACCAGTTTCTCCGTCAGCATATCAATTAACATAATCTTCAATTCTAATTTAAGTCATCGTCTGCATTGTAAGCAAGCAAAAGTTCAGAGGTCAAAGGTCATGGTCTCCGCGCGCAGTGCTGGAGAGTGACACTGTTGGAAAGAAAATCTCATGTTATCTTATCTGAATAAAGTGAAACATGTACTAACTCTAAAATGCAAATGTAGTGTTGATCTTGAAAAGAAGAATCAACCATTTATTTTATGATGGGAGATGATTATAAATTAACTTAATTTGGAATCATTACCCTCTCTTGACATGTTTATAGATACTTTAAAATCACTTTTTAATTACCTGCCTTGATCCTTTTAGCCTCTGATTCCTTTGTGTTGTTGAGTTTTGTTATATATATATATATATATATATATATATATATATATATATATATATATATATATATATATATATATATATATATATAGATAGGGTTAGGGTTAGCGGATAAATAAATATATATATATATATATATATATCTTGATCGGGACTCCCTGGCAGAAGAGTTATTGTATCTCAATGGGACATTTCTGGTTAGAAAAGGATAAATAAAATAAAATAAAATAAATCTGCCATTCAGTGAGTTTATAGATACTTTAAAATCACTTTTTAATTACCTGCCTTGATCCTTTTAGCCTCTGATTCCTTTGTGTTGTTGAGTTTTGTTATATATATATATATATATATATATATATATATATAGATAGGGTTAGGGTTAGCGGATAAATAAATATATATATATATATATATCTTGATCGGGACTCCCTGGCAGAAGAGTTATTGTATCTCAATGGGACATTTCTGGTTAGAAAAGGATAAATAAAATAAAATAAAATAAATCTGCCATTCAGTGAGGAAAAGTTATTGAACTGGTGAAAATATAATAACTTGCATTACATCCTTCTGAAAGCAGGCAAGGTCACGAGACAGCTTTAAAGTGAAAAGGATTTTTAGAGGAGAAATTATCATTATTTTCAATCAACTTCACAGAAGGATCAGACTGTGGGGGTGTGTGTGGGGGAGGGGGGGCTGCTCTCTGATGCTTCAGACACAGCTGTCCGCTGCTGTAACCCCGCTGAGCAACCTGCTGCTAAATAATGCACCGAGGCTCAGCTGTGCCCTGTTGCACACTTTACATTTTGAAACTGATTTTATAGATTTTACAAAGTCATTGAAAAGTAATCAGGGGTGTAGTTGCTTCAGTAAGAGAAAAAAAAAACCCTCGCCCTAACACTGGACACAGAATAGTGCTGAAACATGGTCAGATCGACAATGAGATCCTTACAACGGATTTTACTCATATTGGCATCTCCTTTATTAATATTCTTGTGGTTTCCACAGTGATTTATTGAAGGAATCAGATTTGTGGTTTTGGCCCTGCACCGCCTCCTGATGCCAGATTCACTTCCTGTTGTCACAGTTAGAGACTGTTTTCATCACATCTGTTGGATCTCACTTCTGGTGATTCTCGAGAGGCCTGTCGTCAGCTCTGTCACTCAGAAACAATTCATAATGCACGACCGGTCTGCAGCCGAAAAACAACAACATTTATTGAGATAATGTGCTGATGATAAAGACTTCACACTTTAAGATGAGATGTTCTGCGTGTACTTTCTTCTCAGATATAATGTGTGTTTGTATGTGTGTGCAGGTTTCCACA
This sequence comes from Cottoperca gobio, assembly GCF_900634415.1. Lineage (NCBI taxonomy): Eukaryota > Metazoa > Chordata > Actinopteri > Perciformes > Bovichtidae > Cottoperca > Cottoperca gobio. The sequence continues at coordinate 24,520,044 of NC_041363.1, read as the reverse complement.
GAGGCAGCTCCACTCATACAGAGTGATGCCCAGACCTTCACCATAGGAGTCCTGCCTCAGATCCCAGGATTCCCCCAGCTGGCCCCCAACTGCGACCTACAGGTCACGGTGAGGGATAAAAGAAAAGAAAAGCCAAACTTACTCATGAAACCTTCCACTTTATTGATTATTAGCTCTTGAACCTGGAAATCCTAATGTTCTCCATCTGGCTCATTGAAGTCAGACTGACCGCTGACAGCTCACTGCTTTCAGACTTTCCCCTGGTTTCAGTGTTCCCATTAACTTGCAACAAATATATTTGTTAAATAAGGAACATTAGTCTGTTTGTTTTCTATTTGTTTGTGCATGTTATAATCACATGGTGCATGTCAGAGCTGGAGGAAAAGCAGCTGTTGCTTTACCTCTAGTCTCACCTCTGTGTGTGTGTGTGTGTGTGTGTGTGTGTGTGTGTGTGTGTGTGTGTGTGTGTGTGTGTGTGTGTGTGTGTGTGTGTGTGTGTGTGTGTGTGTGTGTGTGCAGGCTCTGGAGGATCGGGTGACGGAGATAGCGCCTTCAGCCCTGTCCTTCGTCGACTCTGAGACTCCCAGCGAGAAGCTCATCTACAACATCACCAAACCCTTACCGCAAGGACAAGGTCGGGCACACACACACACACACACACACACACACACACACACTGAGCTTTTCCCTCATAATGTGAACAAGATTAAAAGGATCCTTATAATTAGACAGTGAGTGAGTTAGTAGTAGTTTTTGTTTGATTCTGGACTTTCATTTCTTGAGTTAATGTTTTAAACTGTTCATTACTAATTATTATCACTTATGTGCCCATTAGCAAGGCACTGTGATCAATAGTTTGCAGCTGCACAAGTTTTTCTTTGCAGCTTCCAGTTAAGAAAGTATAAATATATTCTTGGAAAACATCTCCCAGTAAAGATAATACGATCTGATGATATGAGCAGTTTAGGAGAACTTTAGCTTTGATGTCTTGCTTTAGGGTTTTGCCAGTTTGAAATACGAGCCAGAAACTAACAACCTGTTGTTCATGAGCCTTCTTTAGTGGCATGGCCCCCGATTAAAGTGATTTCATTACTGCAGTCAGCTCTTTTATAAGAGGGAATGTTGATTTCCTTTTCCCTGAATGTGGCGTTCAGAACTGCAGCCATTAATTTCAGCAGCGGACCCTCTGACAGACGGGTGTATCATCTTCAGCTCTCCGTCTAATGAAAGGGAAAAACCCTTTACAATAGGTCATACTCATCAACTAATGGACTGATAAATCTGTGTAGAAATCATTTCATACGGAGCCATTGAGAAGGAGGACAGAGTCAGATTAAACAGCAGCCGTTTGTCATGAGCGCTTTATTTTCAGAAATGAGATTTGAGATATTTGTTCTGAGTTAAATGCTCTCCCTAAAGCATCCTTAGTGTTTGTTATCTGTCTGTAGTTCTTATTATGTGTGTCCCCCAGAACGTCTTTGTCTCTGAGAAACAAGTCTGAACTCCACTTCACTGTTTACATGACTTCCTGTGCCGCTCCTCTTCAGGTGCGATCGAGCATGTGGACGCTCCGTACACACCGGTGAAACATTTCACTCAGGCCGACGTCAACAATGGCAAGATCATCTACAGACCACCGCAGGCCCCTTCACACCTCCAGGAGCTCTACCAGTACTCCTTTATTGGTGAGACTTGCACACCTCACATAAGTGTGATTACAATGATAATGTGATTAATACCAACACACACACACACACACACCTGCCGCTCCTGTACAATACACTCATCATTTCATTCAACTAGGAGAACTTAAATAAAATAAATGTACGTAACAAGAAGCAAGTTAAAATGTGTCAACTTTGCATTTTGGAAACAGCGGCCTCCTGAGTGACGGTCCTGCTTGTTTGACCCATCCATCCACTGGGGTTGCCATGGTGAGGAGACTTTCCCACCGGTTAATAAACAAACCCACATACTTACGCTGGTTGACTACATTATTACACCGGACATTTTACCTGAACAGATTTCCGTCGATGGCGCTCAGAGTGCTTACTTTGTTCTTTAACGTCGGATGGCCCAGTGTTCCACCCAGCCAGTTGGCTTTGACCGGCCCTTCCTCCCCACTAACTTTATCCACTTCCCCGATAGCGTCGTGTTCAAATCAGAAATACTTTGACACCAAATCCTCCGCCTCTCGTCCCGTGATGAGACTCTGCTGCTGAGCGGAGCAGACACTTTCAGTATATGAATGTAGCATCTGTCGTCCTACTCGTATTGATAACACGCTTTACAAACGTGAGTTTCTTAATCTGGTGAGCCTTTGCACTGAGAGCCTGCGTGAAAACGACCTGAATGGATTTTAGTTCTAATTTAAAAACAAAAAGCTAGATGATGGTGGGCAAGTAATGTAATCGTTAACTACCATCCACCCCGACCTCCTCCCTACACTGACTTCTCTCTTCATACTTTTGCATCCGTTGTATACTACAGTGAAGGACAGCTGCCTGATTGGGTAGCAGTGGAGCCATGTGGAGACTGAGTTGTTCAGCTTCAATATTGCTCAAATCAAACATCCGGGTTGACTGTTGGCTTACACTTATCACTTATCAAAGGTGATCTCTGGATCTTTACATCAAATCAAACATAATTCATCTGAACCGGCACCTCCAGCTTCATAACACTGTATTAGTTCTCTAGATGTGTCACATAAAACCAGTGGACCTCACAGCGTGTTGTTTTACTATTCATAGAGCTGCTGCACGTTCTCAGTTTCTCATGTTGGAATATGGAAACCTACTCACTTTCTATTAAAGGGGCATTCCTTTCATTTTACATGCCAAAGGCAATTAAGTAGACACAGGAAGTACAATGTGCTCTGCTTTAGTTTTGTTTGCCTTGTCCACTGTCACTGCCCCCTGACGCCATACGAGCGGCTGATATGGAGAGAGGCGGTGGAACGGTGCATTTAAAATGGAACTCATGTGCAGACTTCACAAAGATATTTTTAAATGATGAATGTAGAAAAAAGCCGTCTGTTCATGTAGTCACCAGGTCTCATGTGCCAATCAACCCGTATTACACGCGCTGCTGCACAGTTGACCTCACAGAAGTCCACTTGAGTTTTCAGAGCATCGGGATTAACCTCTTAATGTGGAAAGGGCGATTCCAATGGAAGTGCCAAAGAAAAGCAAACGAAGGCATTGAAACACACCACAAGTTGCATTATGCAAAGTGTATTAATAATAATAATTTTGTTTTTATAGCACCTTTCAAAACATAATTACAAAGTGCTTCACAACAGCAAAATAAAATCCAATAAAATGACAATAAAATAAAAGCATTATAAAAAAGAGCATTAAAATAAGATTAAATAAAGTATACGATAAGATATTAAAATAATAAAACAATAGAATGGATTATTGGACGTATACAGCAAGGAAATAATTGCGTAAAAGTACATTTAAAATACTGTGTTTTAAATGTGATCCTCATCAGGAACTAAAGGTCTGGCTCTCTGAGCCCCCGCTGCTTTATTTACTTATTTATAAGGAGATTTCCCAAGAACTTGTCACAGTACTGTTTATATTGTTCTAATACTGTGGCGTTATGGATTTCATCCTCGATAACTGTCTGGGATATAACAGTAACTGTAATGTCTACGTGAGCAAGACTTTACAATACCTCATAACTCAGCATAGCGAGCTCTTATCTTAATGATGATTCTGTGTATATTTGTCACGGAAAACTATTTTGTGCGAGTCATAGTGTCAACTGAAACTGGCTTTGATCAGCCAACACTCTTTAAATAATTATAGTTTGCTTTAACTCGTTTTTGCATTATTTTCTGCCCCAGATTAAAAATTCTGGATCAAATATATTTTCGCCAGGCCATCAACAATACACTTAGTATATGTGATGCATCTTTTGAAGTGTTTTAAAAACAATTTGCAACGCTCCAAAAGATAACCCATAATCCAAGATCAAAGATGACTTCAGTTTCTTCTAATCTGGGTTTGGCTCCAGAGGAAGGCTTTAAAGCAGTAAATCATCCACACTGCCTCCTGACGTTTATGCATTATAGCATCATCCGTTCAGTGTTTATGTTCACTGCAACGCCCCGTCAGCTCTGCCTGAATCCACAGTTTTTTACTTTTATCACCTCAAGTTTTCTTTTTTAAACCCCAACAGGTCTGCCGGAGTCGCTGAGCGTCTATTTCACAGGTAAATACTTCCTTCTCCTCTATTTAGTGAGAGGGAGGACGAGGAAAATGTTCTTCTGTGTCCGTCATCCTACACATTTTTCTTCCAACTCGTCTCCGCGCTATATCCTCCCATCCTTAGTCTCCTTCTCCAACCTCAATCTTCTCCTCCTGGCGACTCCCTGATACCCTTTATATCTCTGGCTGAAATATGTATTGTCTCTTCCCTCAATTTCCTCTCTATCTCTTCCTTTCTCTTCTACTTTTCTCTTTGTTGTGTTTTCATCTTTCTTGTTGTGACATTTTGTCTGACTTAATTATCTCCCCTCTTCTCTTCTCGCTCCTCTTCTCTGACCTCAATTTCTCCTGTTCTCTCCTTCCTGATCCACTTGTGTTTTCATCTTTCTCTCATTTGCTCTCCTCGCTCGTTCTCTCCTTCCCTGTTTCCCTTCGTTTCCTCTTAATTTTCCTCATAAATGACCTTAATCTTTCCTCCCTTTGATTTTGTTTCCCCTCTCATCTCCAGCTTCCTCTCGTTTTTCTCCTCCTCCTCCTCCTCCTCCTCCTCCCCGTATTGCTCTCTTCTCTCAGCTCTTCCCCATTTTCCTCTTTTCCCATCTTCTTTACACGCCATCTCTCCTCTCTTTCCCTCTTCTTTGCCCCTATGCTTCTTCCTCTGTGTTTCACCTCCTGTCACTTTCGCACGGATCCATCTCGACTGTGATCTTCAGATCCACTGTGATTTTCTGTTCTGGCTCTTTGACCTTAAACATGATAAGAGCAAGTCTCCTCTGTTAACTGCACGTTTGATAAAGTGCCACTGCACTCTGACTCAATCCTCAACACAAGCTGTTTGGGAAATGAGTTTTTACGGGTGTTCGGAGACATCCCCAAAAGTGCATTTTGCTTTAGTGTCAGCCCTGAGGCGCACACACACACACACACACACACACACACACACACACACACACACACACACACACACACACACACACACACACACACTCTCTAACACACTCCATCCCTCCTGCTTCGCTTCTCCCTTTAAAGAGTAAAAGGTGCAACAACACTTTTCAACAGGCAATAACTGCGCTGGGGCACAAAACTAAAAAGTATATTTATATAGGTACTTGTACTTCACTTGAGTATTTCAATTTTGTACAAGGTTATATTTCGACTCCACTACATTTGTACTGAAATGATTTGTCAGTTGATAAGTTGATCAACAAACACCATTTAAAATGTAATTAACATACTATATATTTATTAATATTTATATTTATAATGTAGAATATATATTGTAAAATTAATTATATATATATATATATATATATATATATATATATATAATATAGTGTATTTTTTGTTTTGTTTGTATTAGAAGCAAACATAATAAGTCATCAACCCTACAGCCTTCCAGTGTTATCTCTCATAACTTGTGGTAATATTTAGTTAGCATTATAGTAAACATCCACATTTTGCTTTATATACACACTTCCACAAACTCTCATGTTAATTTCCCTTTTCGCCCCAAAATATTTAGTTATTCTCCAGAATAAAGCAGGAACATGCACCATCTTTTCAAATATGAGCTGATAAATCAAAACTTCCCTGTTATACAATGTGATACAAACACTTTCTCACTCAATCGATCACACTATCTTTTTATAGTTGAATGTGATAGGTGGCTTGTTGTTAAAAGTCGTGTTTAGAAGAGACAAGTGGAGCCAATGAAGCCAAAAAACATTTACCATTAACGACTAACACGTTTCCACCTGAATCCTGAGTAAATCGTTTGGTTAATTGATTCATGGAGATTTTTAATTAAAGCTCATGCGATCATGTTTTTTTATTTATTTCTCTTATTATTAATCTTGTGTTTAGTGAATCGACCCGAGGAAACAGATTAGTTTCCCTTCCAGTTTTATCCTATAGTTATATCCTTTCAAATGATTCCTTTAGCATCAAGTGTGTGTGTGTGTGTGTGTGTGTGTGTGTGTGTGTGTGTGTGTGTGTGTGTGTGTGTGTGTGTGTTTCTCTTCAAAAGCCTTTGCTTATCTGATTGATTTCCTTATTTTTCCGTGTGTGTGTTTTCTCTGCTCGTGTGTGTCACAGTGTCGGATGGTGAACACACCACTCCTGAGTTGGACTTTGCCGTCCTGCTGCTGTCGAACCATCAGCAGCCGCCGGTGTTTCAGATTCTGGACCCGCTGCTAGAAGTCAGCCTGGGAGGAGAGGCCAACATAGGTAAGAGAGGAATATACACACACAGAGACACACACACACAAAATACACACTTCAGAGAAGACAGCCTGTGGTGAAGAGGTTCAGTAAGTGATGAAGTGGTCTCTGTGAGGTAATGAGCTTTGAAGTACGACCCTGATGAGCAACAATACTGGAGAAAGAGCTGTGTGTGTGTGTGTGCGTGCGTGCGTGCGTGCGTGCGTGCGTGCGTGCGTGCGTGCGTGCGTGCGTGTGTGTGTGTGTGTGTTTACGTGTGTGTGTGTGTGTGTGTGTGTTTACAGTCTGGTACACACAGTTAATTTACTCCTTCTCCTGCTTCATCTCTCTTAACGCTCCTTTCTTCATTTGTTTGTGTGTGTGTGTGTGCGTGTGCGTGTGCATGTGCGTGTAGGCGGTCAGCAGCTGGCAGTGAGCGACGCTGACACGGCTCCAGATGAGCTGGAGTTTGAGCTGGTGGAGACTCCCGTCCACGGAGAGCTGATTAAGACCGATGGCAACACAAACACAAGAATGACCAACGGTGAGATGATACACACACACACACACACACACACACACACACACACACACACACACACACCCACACACAGATATATGGAAAGGTGGTAATGTCATAACTGCTGACTAAGCACAAAACGAAGTAGACATAACACAAGGAAAGAAATCATAAATGTGCTGTTAGTATTTCCGTCAGCTGTTCTGTGGAGTCGGAGCACTGGAGAACAAAGAGATACAGTAGGTCTGGCTATATGTATCAATATGTTCTTTCCACTTTCACTTCATTTCAACAATATCAGACTCTCTACGCCTTGCTCTTTTTTACACCTGCCTACATACACACATTCTCACACACACACATTCTCACACAACACACACACACACACACACACACACACACACACACACACACACACACACACACACACACACACACACTCTCTAGATCAATATACTCTCAAAAAAACATTTATTTAAATACATGTTAATTTGTAGCTCACTTAGTGGAGGTCAACTGAACATTTGCATTGAGAGCAGCTTGGAAGGTGGAACACTCAAATATAGAGAAAAACATTTTGTGGTCTCAAAACATTGGTTATTATCCTGGTTTTGTTCTTGTATTTGTACTTGTTGTGTAGTTATAAAGTTATCCATGTACAGTCTACAACCTTGAGTTGCAGATTGTTGAACACACTCTGTAGTTACACACAAATGTACAGCGACTCAAACCATGTGCCGCCTCCTCCGTCCCATCAGGTGACATCTTCACCTTCAGCGACATCACCCGCAACGTTCTGCTCTACCGACACACCAACCTCGCCACCCAGGGAGACGCCATCACCTTCTCCGTTAGCGACGGCATCTCCATGGCACTCTTAGTGGTGCAGGTGCAGGTGCTGGACGTCGGGGGCGACGGGCCCCAGCGGCACCCGGCGGCCACACTGTCTCTGGAAGTGGGCGTGAAGAGCAGCACCGTGATCAGGCGTTCACACCTGGCTTACACTGTGAGTCAACCGCAGATGAACGATAGTTACGACCGTTAGCTTCTGTGGAAGAACTACAGTTTCCTTTTGGTTTGAAGATTAGAGAATATTTCTCAGTTCAGAAGTTTCAGGTTTAGTTTTTTTGTGGAGAAAGATTCTAGTTGAAATTATTATGAAACAGGAATACTTCTCCTCGACAAAGAAATGTATATTTTTAAATACATCAGGTCATGTTAACTTAACATTGTTGTAAATATATAGATCTGTGCAACAAACAAAAAGAGAAGATTCTTTATGTAATATCCGTCACTTTCTTTAAGCAGGAATGCAAACTGTCATCTTCTGCGTCAATGCAAGCTTAGCAAACAACCTCCCTGTCAAATGTATCATACACACCATTTAGGTACATCAAACCTTTGGTAACACTTGAGCTGTTATTGGCAATTGGCAACTTTTCCATTACCTTTTCAAAACCTGGAAAAGTGGCAAAATGAATTAATTGGCACTACCCCTTTAAGAATCTGGTTTGAGGTTAGTTTTGCTGTTCACAGTCACAGGAAGAAGTTTTAAGGGAATGGGACTTGCGATGCTATTTCTGCAGGGCTGAGGAAGGATTGTTTCATGAAAGGAAAATTCTTCAAACTCGTAGTGACTGTTTTGTCTCTCACAGGACAACACGTCCCCAGATGAACAGATTCAGATCCAGTTGGTGTCGGTGCCGATGTACGGCATCCTGACCAGGAGCCATTCCCAGCAGGAGCACCAGGAGCTGAGGGAGTACTCCTCCTTCACCATGGAGGACATCAGCAAGCACAGCATCAGGTAGGAGGACAACAGGCTGGTACACATGTTAGAGGTTTCAGACATGTAGACGGTGAACAATGACTTCATGCATACCTGAATATAAAGTCAGTTATGATTCCCAGCAGGGTTATAATGTTGGCCTTGGTACTGATCACACCTTGAAGTGTGTTCCTTCTCTTTTTTTGAATTTATCAAATAGCTGTAACCAGGGAAATTATTTCAGTCTGATTTGGAATTATTTTACTTCAAAGGGAAGAGTCTCTAAAACTTGCAATGAAAAACGCCCAAAAGAATATCCAGCGTGGAGTTTTAGTCTCCCATGATGGTTTAAATGCTACTTCAGAGGCTTATAAAACAAGATATCAGCATAATACCTGCAGCTATTAACCAAAAACCCTCAGAAACCCTAAGTCGTTTCCAAAAGCAGTCGTTGTATAAGCAATAAAGGTTCATGAGGGTCCATGAGAGAGAATTAGCACCTTTTTACTTCTCCAGTAAAATAAATGCTCAACGAGTTCTGTTAACAGCTCCCTCATGGTCACAACTTTTGTTGGAACTATGAACGTGGATCAAGGCCTCATTAAAGTACCGTGGACCTCGGGGCGGCATCAACAATCATAACTGCAGTTTAAATGTGTGACCGTTGCAGCACCAAGTACAAGTCATTATCAGGGATTCAAACTTTATGATAACCATCATGAATAAATGGTAAATTGAGTTCATTTAACTTGTATTAATATTCTTTTTATTTTACTGTTAACAGACAAGGAAATTAATAATTATTATTTCTAATGCTATAATTTATGTTATTGTAACAGTTTATTATTGCACACATTATACAATTTTATTTATGGTATTAAGTATTTGTTGATGATTACCAAATGATTTAACATCTATAGACATTTCATAAATAGAGCACATATTTCTAACACTTTGTTAAAGTTTAATAATTGGTTTGTAAACTGTCTATAAACATTATTTAGATATCAAGTTAATACTTTGTCAATGTTTAATAAAGGTTTCTGCTCTATCTACAGTATCTATGTAATGTTTATGTAACAATAATCTGTTAATGAATAGTTTACTTTTGTTTTATTATCGTCTCTTATCAGCTGTAATACAATATATCATTTATAAACTAACTATTTCTTACCACGCAAAAGAATGATAAAATAACATAAATTATAGCATTACTAATAATGAATGTTTGCTGCCAATAAAATAACTATTAACTAAATTTCCCATTTATTAATGACGGTTATTAAAAAGTGTTGCCAAAAATAATAATAACCCCCCTCCCCCCCGACCTTGACTTGCAGACAAGCTGAAGCTATCCAGAGTGTTTTAAAAGATTCAGAAGTGTGAAGAGAAGAGTGTTTGTAGAATCCTTCAACAAAAGTAAAAACATGAAAAGCACTTAGATAGAAGTCAAGAGCATGAAGAGTGATATGCTTTTGGTTCGCTGAGGCACCGACAGGATTTGTGAGCTTAATAAAGAGTTTTAAAAGAAAAGTCTGGTGTTGTTCCACTCTGTAAGAGATAAAAGGGACTTTGAGAGTTCTTCACGCTGCAGTCGCAGTCATGATCAATTCCTCTGATTGCAGCTGGAGCCGGTGGGGATCGGGATCCCCTCAGCATCACAGCGGAGGGGGACGTGGTTATAGCTTGCCGAGACATTTAGTTTCCTTTCAATCTAACGTTTCTCCTCACGAGACGATGGTTCCACAAACATTAACGGTACAAAAAGCTAGTAAGAAAACATATAAATTAACAGGAAATAATTTAGTATCCTTTCCCCATTCAGTGACTCAGCCTGTTGGCACTTGCAGTGCCACTTAGCCTCACTCTGATATTACCTGCAAGAGGTACTGAGGCCCCATATGGGAGGCGCTGAGATGAAATATAAATATTCACTAGCTAACTGCTTCATTTCCATAATGCAGGCTCCGATTAGCTTTAGCGCAGGACGATCTCCGGGGACAATCTTTAAATCGCCTGTATTAGTTTTGTCTCTCTGGTGTTGGCTCGTACAAACAAGAGCCGGGAATTGTTTTTATTAGAATTAAATGGGATTAGAGAAGAGTGCGCCAGTATGGGTTTCAATTTTATTAGTGCTTTGCAGAGATTAGCAGCTGCATCGTTGTGGGAGGGCAAATGCAAAGCTCTCCCAAGTCCTCTTATCAGTCTAGGATTAGACGCATAAACAGATATTTATGTATTAATTTAAAGATCATTATTGTGTCAAACTAATTAGTTATGAAACAACATGCAATCTATTTAACACTAGACAACAAACCTAACCAATATCTCCATCTGCAGGTACATCACTTCCGTAGAGACAGGCAGCCAGCCGATAACCGACATCTTCCACTTTGTTGTTTATGACGGAGACAACAATCGCCTTGACAACCAGATGTGCACCATCACCATCACCTCCACGCACAGACAGCCACCGCTGGTCACAGTCCACAGTGGCATCAAGGTAGTCACGCTGACATACACACATGAAGCTGTACAGACAAAACATAAACACACTCACACGGGCCAACTCTAACTTATCTTAATACATTTATATGTATGTGGCTGTTGCGGTACACAAACAGTGTTACACACACAATCTGCACACTGTTGTTTCCCCTACATTACCCTGCCTGCTCATAAGAGACTAAAATCCTCAAATACTCTTTTGAGGGTTTTTTAAAGCAGCTGCTGAATTCAGAAACAGTCATTAAAGAGACAAATGAAGCAGAGGAAAACATCGCACACTGTCAGACGTTGTCCCTCAGAAAGCGTGGGACCCTCCCTGTTGTGACAGTGGTGGACTGTAACTAAGTACATTTACTTTAGTGCAATTCCAGGTTCTTGCTCTTAACTTTTTCTGCCACTTTCTACTCCACTACATTTATCTGACAGCTTTAGTTATCTTACAATTTAAGATTTTATAAAATGTGTTTTCTTATAAATGAAACTACCCAACAGTTTGTACAAGTACCTCTGAAACGATTAATCAATTAGTGGATTGACAGAAAATCAATTGGAAAATGTTTTTGCTAATTGTTTAGGTAATTTCTCACGTACAAACATTTCCTGTTTCCAGCTTCTCAAATGTTAAGATTTTCTGCTTTTCCTTTTAATAATGATAATAATGTTTATTGGTAAAAATGTTGGTTGGAGACACTAAAGGGCTCTGGGTAATTGTGACGGCATTTCTCACTATTTTCACTAATTTCACTATTTTTATAAACAAAACAATCAATCGGTTAATAGAAAAAATAACCAGCAGATGACTCCATAACAACTCATGAGTTAGTGGTTATAAATGAGCTCCACCTCAACCAACTACAGTAACATCTTGCTTTTACATTAATGCATGAGTAATACTAATTTAATCATAACATATATAATAGTACAACAGTCACAGGGGACATTTTCATACTTTAACTAAATATTTATTGTTATACTTACACACTGAAGTAACATTTGAATGCAGGACTTTTACTTGACAGTATTTCTACAGTGTGGTATTAGTGCTTGGATCTGAACGGCTCCTCCATCACTGGATAGTATCGCTGTGCTTAAGGGTTTCTTTTTTATTTGTGTTTCAGTTAACTACAGGGATGATGATCTATCCCAATATGTGTCATTCCATATCTCCATAATGATATATATAACGATATAGCTTTCATTAAATAAATAAATAGTTTATATGAAATAACCTCATGGTATGAATTATGAATTAAGTACTTGACATGAAAAGTATTTTAAAACATTTTTACAACTTAAGTGAAAAATTCATACACACAAATACATTGTAGTCATATTAAATGGTTTGATTGAACTGAGTCCAGTTTTTAATGCATCAAACTAAAGTGTGATGTAAAAAACAGAACTACAAGCTTCACATGATATTCCCTCAAACTATTCCACGTCAGATTTTCAGTCATTCTGTGCTTGTTATTATAAATGTAGATAACGTATTGTGTATCACGACGTCTCGATGTATGAATTCATCACGAAACAGATTCCGATGAAAGGCGATAAATGATCTTTTGAATTATCGCAGAGCCCTTGTTAACTACTCCCAGTAACAGATCCGTCCTGCAGCATTGTATTCTTTTCCTTTTGGAAGTGAAAAGATGTGAAACATGTTTTGAACAACGCCCTCTGACAGAGAGCCTGTTGTGTGGGGAACAAGTGGAGGAGGGGGGAAATAAATGTCAGACTTAATGAGGGTTACACTGGTACTCACTCACAGCCTTCCTCAGGGATGGATCCTGTATAAGCACTGCAGAACCGCCCGTCTTGAAATAATAAAGTGCAATCTCAAAGGTCTCTACTTTTAGATGGGAGGTGTTTTCTTTTGTGGTTGTGGAAAGCGTCCTTCTTTTAAGCAATCAAAGGGAAAGGTCTCAAGTGGTTACACCTGTTAACACTTTGATTTGTTTTGGGAAACTGAAAAGAACATTGTAAAGGTGGATGCAAGAGCATAAACATCAATCCATCCATCCATCGTCTACCGCTTATCCGGAATCGGGTCGCGGGGGCAGCAGCTCCAGTAAGGAACCCCAATCTTCCCTTCTCCGGGCCACATCCTCCAGCTCCGACTGGGGGATCCTGAGGCGTTCCCAGGCCAGTGAGGAGATATAATCTCTCCACCGAGTCCTGGGTCTTCCCCGGGGTCTCCTCCCAGCTGGACGTGCCTGGAACACCTCCCTAGGGAGGCGCCCAGGTGGCATCCTTACTAGATGCCCGAACCACCTCAACTGGCTGCTTTCAACGTAAAGGAGCAGCGGCTCTACTCCGAGTCTCTCACGGATGGCTGAGCTTCTCACCCTATCTCTAAGGGAGACGCCAGCCACCCGTCTGAGAAAACCCATTTCGGCCGCTTGTACCCGTGATCTCGTTCTTTCGGTCATGACCCATCCTTCATGACCATAGGTGAGGGTAGGAACGAAGATCGACCGGTAGATTGAGAGCTTTGCCTTCTGGCTCAGCTCTCTTTTCGTCACAACGGTGCGGTAAAGTGACTGTAATACCGCCCCCGCTGCTCCGATTCTCCGGCCAATCTCTCGCTCTATTGTCCCCTCACTCGCGAACAAGACCCCGAGGTACTTGAACTCCTTCACTTGGGGTAATGGCTCATTCCCTACCCGGAGTAGGCAATCCACCGGTTTCCTGCTGAGAGCCATGGCCTCAGATTTGGAGGTGCTGATCCTCATCCCAACCGCTTCACACTCGGCTGCGAACCGATCCAGTGACTGTTGAAGGTCACAGACCGATGATGCCATAAGGACCACATCATCTGCAAAGAGCAGCGATGAGATCCTCAGGTCACCGAACTGCAACCCCTCTCCTCCACGACTACGCCTCGATATCCTATCCATGAAAATCACAAACAGGATTGGTGATAAAGCGCAGCCCTGGCGGAGGCCAACATTCACGGGAAACGAGTCCGACTTACTGCCGAGTATCCGGACACAACTCTCGCTTTGGGTGTACAGGGATTGGATGGCCCTCAAAAGTGACCCCCTCACCCCATACTCCCGCAGCACCTCCCACAGTATCACCCGGGGGACCCGGTCATACGCCTTCTCCAGATCCACAAAACACATGTAGACCGGATGGGCGTACTCCCAGGCCCCCTCCAGGATCCTTGCGAGAGTGAAGAGTTGGTCCGTTGTTCCACGACCAGGACGGAATCCGCATTGTTCCTCTTCAATCAGAGGTTCGACTACCGGCCGAACCCTCCTTTCCAGTACCTTGGAGTAGACTTTACCAGGGAGGCTGAGAAGTGTGATACCCCTGTAGTTGGCACACACTCTCTGGTCCCCCTTTTTAAATAGGGGAACCACCACCCCGGTCTGCCAACCCCTAGGCACTGTCCCAGACTTCCACGCAATGTTGACGAGGCGTGTCAACCAAGACAGCCCCTCAACACCCAAAGCCTTCAGCATTTCTGGACGGATCTCATCAACCCCTGCGGCTTTGCCACTGTGGAGTTGTTTGACTACCTCAGTGACTTCCATCAGGGAAATTGACGATGATCCCCCATCAGCTTCCAGCTCTGCCTCAACCATAGAGGGCGTGTTAGTCGGATTCAGGAGTTCCTCAAAGTGTTCCTTCCACCGGCCGATAACCTTCTCAGTTGAAGTCAGCAGGGTCCCACCCTTGCTGTACACAGCTTGGATGGTTCCTCGCTTCCCCCTCCTGAGGTGCCGGATGGTTTTCCAGAAGCACCTTGGTGCCGACCGAAAGTCCTTCTCCATAGCTTCTCCGAACTTCTCCCTGCCGCCCTTCTAGTCCTTCGATACCCTGCAACTGTTTCCGGAGTCCTCCCGGATAACATAACCCGGAAGGACTCCTTCTTCAGTCGGACGGCTTCCCTGACCACCGGGGTCCACCACGGTGTTCGAGGGTTACCGCCCCTTGAGGCACCTAAGACCTTGAGACCACAGCTCATCACCGCAGCTTCAGCAATAGAGGTTTTGAACATCGCCCACTCAGGTTCAATGTCCCCAACCTCCACAGGGATGGCTGAAAAGCTCCGCCGGAGGTGTGAGTTAAAGATCCCCAGGACAGGGGCTTCCTCCAGACGTTCCCAGTTCACCCGCACTACCCGTTTGGGTTTACCAGGTCTGTCCAGAGTCTTCCCCCACCCCTTGATCCAACTCACCACCAGATGGTGATCAGTCGACAGCTCCGCCCCTCTCTTCACCCGAGTGTCCAAAACATGCGGCCTCAGGTCAGATGATACGATTACGAAATCGATCATTGACCTTTGGCCTAGGGTGCTCTGGTACCACGTGCACTTATGAGCATCCTTATGTTCGAACATGGTGTTTGTTATGGCCATTCCATGGCTAGCACAGAAGTCCAACAACAAACGACCGTTCGGGTTTAGATCAGGGAGGCCCTTCCTCCCAATCACGCCTCTCCAGGTGTCTCCATCGTTTCCCACGTGTGCGTTGAAGTCTCCCAGCAAGACTACGGAGTCCCCTACTGGAGCCCCCTGCAGGGCTCCATTCAGGGTCTCCAAGAAGGCCGAATACTCAGAACTGCGGTTTGGGGCATAGGCACAAACAACAGTCAGAGTTTTCCCCCCCCATAACCCGAAGGCGTAGGGAGGCGACCCTCTCGTCCACCGGGATAAACTCCAACGTAGCGGCGCTCAGCCGGGGGCTAGTTAGTATCCCCACCCCGGCCCGACGCCTCACACCTTGGGCAACTCCGGAGAAGAATAGAGTCCAACCCCTATCCAGGAGTACGGTTCCAGAGCCAAGACTGTGCGTGGAGGTAAGCCCCACCAGATCCAACTGGTAGCGATCCACCTCCCGCACTAGTTCCGGCTCCTTCCCCCACAGAGAGGTGACGTTCCACGTCCCCAGAGCCAGCCTCTGCTGCCCGGGTCTGGTCCGTCGAGGTCCCTGACCATCACTGCCACCCATGTGACAGCGCACCCGACCCCAGCGGTTTTTCCCATGAGTGGTGGGCCCACAGGATGGATGGATGGGAATAAACATCAAGCAGCTCCTAATAAGTTGCTTATTTGCTTGACCCCTTCAAACGTCCTTTTAGGATTTGGAATAAAGTCTCAAATCCCAAAATCTAGGCTTAAAGTCAGAAGCTAAAATATTCTCCAGATGAATAAATGAACTGTCAGATAAAAGGGTTTTTTATTTGTGTATAATTTTAGAGGAAAATAGATTCAGAATCAAATTAGTTTGTAGAGTCAATTAAGGACGTTGTGCGTTATCTGATTCTGTACTTTTATGCAGAAGTCACGTTTCTTTCCCATTAACTTGTCTTGAATAAAAAACATTGAATTGAATCCTGTGTAGCTGGTTGTGTCAGGGTTATTGATTTACTCCCAGATTCCCGTGCAGCTAAACATTTGCGACTGGGCTGTGAGGAAACTACGATTTTGCAACAAAAAAGAAGAAGCTGTTTAATATTTACATTATTTTATTGACTATTCTTAGCAGTAAATAGCTTGTCTGTCTGTGCGGCAGCTTATCTGATCACTTCCTGTCACTGATTTGGAAACGAAAGTATGAAGAGTTGAGAGTCTTTGGTCTGAGGATGTAGCGGAAGCAAAGGGTCTAACATGTGTACTAATATCAAAATGTCTGACTATTTAGAGCCTAACCTTTACTTCTGTTATAATAACCCAACCCCACAAGCTGCCTGCAAACATCGACGATGCAAAAATGATCCATAGAGCATCAGGAACAACAGGACTTATCTTAGTATTTGGTTGTTTAGGTCCAGGAAGGCGGCCGAGTGCTGCTGTCGACCAATCACATCATAGTGTCGGACGTGGACACGCCCAGGAAGGACCTGCTGGTTTGGCTTGTCAGTCCTCCAAAGTACGGCTTCATCGAAAACACCAACAGAGGTGAGACATATGTGTGTGTGTGTGTGTGTGTGTGTGTGTGTGTGTGTGTGTGTGTGTGTGTGTGTGTGTGTGTTCCTTCTCTGTGACACACGTGTACATTTACAAATCGGAACATGAACAGATGAAACACAGTGCACACGTATGAGCACAGCTGACACATTGCTATTTCTGTGTGCCTGTACACGGTCACACCTGCATTCTATTCATGTCACACTCGTACGCACACGCAATCCCAGGTTGAATTCCCGGCGGTGTCGCTGCCATCTGTCACAGCGTGATTGTGTTGTGGATTAGCACTGCCAGATATCCGTATACAGATGGAGACATTGTTGAAGTCACAATTTTCAACTGCATGCTTGCTCAACCACCACTGCACTTTCTTCTGTCCCTCAGAGTAACTGTTGAAAATGTGAGATGAGTTAAAAAGGAACTGATCCCCACTGGAAAAATGTATCATTGTGAGAGAAGAATGGGAGTCAGAAACCAAATAAAACTATAGGATATGCACAGAAATGGCAGAAAGAACACAATATACTATATAGTAATACAGTTGGGGAAATTGGAAAACGTAATTACATATGTAGCTCGTTAGTAATTTAAGATAATGGAAAAGGGTTTCATGATTCACACATACAGTATAGTATACCATACAGTATGGGCTACATGCAGGATGTAGATTGTTAACCATCCACATGTCTGAGGTTTGATGATCACGTGAACAAAATACTGTAACAATAACACAAGAAGTGGGCACACTAACAATAGATTCTATTGACTTGCATCATGGGAAATGTAGGACCCAATGTGTTTCTTGAGACTTAAAGTCAGTATCTTAAACTGCTGGTTTGAGTTTTTGTTTTTGTCTCTTTTAAGTCCCTCTTCAACATAATAAATAACAAAAACAATATTAGACTTTTACTAAAAAATCAAACTTAACACAAGGTCCACTTACTTACTTGTCTCTCATTGGTCATTTCATCATCACATGACCTAAAATATGGAACTTCCGGCCAGTCCACTAAAGAGAGTCCGACTGATATTATCACGTGAACGAAGATCTATATTTAGGTCATGAACCAAATCTGAACCGAGTCCATGGCAGCTGGGCAAACACCATTAGCTGGTGAAGGCTGTGAGATGCAGTTGAAAGCCCTGGGTTAAGTTAGTAAGTGGACATACTGTATGTAGAAGACGCCAGCCTCCAGCAGCACAAGATACCCAGTTGATATGTAAAGCAGCGCTTTTCATTTTTTAAATAACAGATGTGAAGCAATGGTAATACAAATTAGGCTCTGCCATATTACATGCAACAAAGAGTTATTTGCAGATGTAATGGAGGATAAGTGCACGGACGCAGATATTTATATTGTCTGCTGCAGTAGATGAGCAGCTGGCTCCAGTCTTCTCTCTCTATGTCCTTGATGGCTGCTGGAGCAGAGGGACAGTCGTTGGTATTCAGCGGAGTCAGTCGACAGTGTGAGTTGACTGTATTGCTGCTGTCACCGGGGCACAGGGGACGCCAGCCAGTGTCCGTCAGTGCGTCGCTTGTTCGCCTCAGCAAAACCAACATGCACACTGGAGGTTGTGTGTTGATGTGCAGATGCACGGAAACACAAAAAGCATTCACCCACGTGTTGATGCTCCTCATTTGCATGATTACATTGCAGTTATTCAAACACAGACACAAATATAGAATACAATACACACCTACATACATCTGCTGTATTTATATGCCAAACAGCTTCCAGCAAAACATTAGCATTTACATTTGCGTGGTTAGCACAGAAGCAGGCACACATACATGGACCATTCAAAATGTTCTCTAATGTTATGCATTTTAATTATATATAATAAATAAATAGCTGCTTAAATTTGGATTTTGCAATAAAAGTTAAACTGTTGGCGATGTTTGTCGGTTCATAAACATGCCCCATTACTTCAGTCCAGAGTGGAACATCTTCACACCAGCAGGTCACATTTCCTTTGAATCTCCTGCAGATATACAAGCAAGTCAAGTGAAATGGATTTATATGCCAAAAATTACAAGTTTGTTTCAGAATGCTGTACAACATATGACACCCTCCATCCTTGGAGACACCATACACACAATATATTAACACATATTACGGATTCTGAACCTTTTCCATTTTGGACATCTGCAAGAGTTTCTAAAGCACCACCCTCAAGCCAAAATGTCAAACTGAATTAACCAAGGACACACACTCCAGATATCTTATCATTTATTGGCAGATTGCAGTTTGCTGACTAAATTCATGGTCGCCAGAGGCTGAACCTTTTTGATCTCAGTGTTCCCACAACTAATAAGGCATCAGAAACAGCAATATTTGTTGTTGTCTGTTCCAACACTTTGGTATTGTGGAGGACGAGAACAGCCTCAGAAACAGCACGTGGGGGTGTTAAAGTTTTTATTAAATGATCACTTCATTTGTTTAATTAACAAAGTCACATAACTTATACATTCTTTCATACAGACTTGAATAGTTATATTTGTATTTCATTTTGTCTGATGGAGACCATAAATGAAGTTCCTCTGCTAAAGGTCTTAGATACATTCAATACAAAGGTTTTCAGCAAATGATTCCCTGACAGCAACTGTAACCGTTAAAGGTTAAGTCTCATTGCAGGTGTGAAAAGCAGTGATTAGATTTTCTTTTTGAAACAACAGAATTCTTGGATTCGGCATGCTCCCTATCGGCCTAGCACACCTGTTATTCGTGTCCCTGAACAACTCGTGTCCTGCTGTTTACTCCTTTATATTTTAAATCAGCACATAGATAATTTCCCATCCTGATCAGATATCAGAGGTCAGGTAAGAGACTCCCTTCACTCACCTTATAACAGCCAGATGATGAAGATGGGATTTACTGTTTTGCCTGAAACACACACACATACACACACACACGTACACGTACACACATCAGTTATTCCCTGCAGAGGCCTCACCGCGGAGTCATCCATCTTCCGTGACGAAGACGCTCACACTTTGTCTCAAACTTCAGAGATCTCAAGGTTGATTTTGTACATTCACTGCCACTCTCCTTCGCTGCCGTGAAGTTGCATAATTTACGGTAACTGTAAAAGTGTCTCGGCGCATCCATCCTGCATCTAAACTGCCAGACAATTGTGACTAAAGGGAAATAAAAAGGCTGTTTGGGGAACAGATACAAGGTTTGCTGTCATTCCAGCTGTCAATTGTTATAAGTGATGGCCCGGTAACTGGTCGCCTGAGAGACTCATGAGTTTTGCGTTACAGTACGCTAAATGTACAAGCGTTTCATAATCAGCAGACAAAGTGACAGAGCTTAATGTAAAAAGATAAGTTAAAGAGAGTCGCTTCTTACTGTCTCTCTGTCGTCCCGTCCACCAGGAGGCTCAGTTGGTGGCTCGCGGACCATCACCCCCGATGTGCCTTTCTCTGTGGAGGACCTGACGTCCGACCACATCTTCTACGTCCAGGACAGCCAGCACAGCGCTCAGGCCAAACAGGACGTCTTCAGCTTCTACATCAGCGACGGACACAGCCAGACGGAGGCTTTCAATGTTGAAATTGACATCCAGGTAACTGTGTACCATGACTTCTTAAATCTTGGAGTAAGTTTGTTTTTTGATCCACGTCTTGTTAACATATACTGGTAGTAAATATCCAAATATATATATTTAAACCTACAGTACGTCAACTCTTTACAGACAGGATCTTATGACACTACGATCTGCCTCACCTGTCAAATCATACAGACATATTTTTTATTTTTTTTTGGACTGCTTTTATAAAGCGCTTTTCCAATTTTTACGATCACTCAAAGCGCTTTACAACACATACGTCATTCACCCATTCACACACATTCATACAGAGTCAGAGGCTACCATACAAGGTGCACATCGGCTCTTCAGTAGTGTAACCATTCATACACACTCACACACCGTTGGCCATCGGGAGCAATTTGGGGTTCAGTATCTTACCCAAGGACACTTCGACATGGGCATTTACATTTCACTCAACTGCTCTGTGTCATCAGGGAAAGTTTTAGTCGGGACTTTTAAGCTTCACGCACCAGTGGTTTAAAAATGGTCTTTGATCTGCACCTGACAGCTAAGAAAAATAAAAACAGCTCCATAATCAGGCTGCCAGCCTAAACAATCTCGAATCAATCATTTAAGGCTGCTTTGAGTCTTGAATTGAGTTGAATTAATAAGGCTGTCAGTGAGCTGTCAAGTGTGTGTGTGTGTGTGTGTGTGTGTGTGTGTGTGTGTGTGTGTGTGTGTGTGTGTGTGTGTGTGTGTGTGTGTGTGTGTGTGTGAGAGAATAGGTGTGTTTGTGAATGTAGAGGTGGCAGTATAGGATGTGTGTTTATATACAAACTTAAAAACTTCCCTGTGACATACAGTATATGTAGTTATGTCACAAATAAATGTATTAATGCAAAGATAATCCACGTGATGTCACAATGAAGTTTTATTTTTCCTCTCAGGAGAGTAAAGAGGACAGAGAGCCTGTGGTGTCGATCAGCAGCATCCACGTGGAGGAAAACTCTGGAGTCGTCATCACCAACTCGTCTCTCAGCGTCCGCGACCAGGACACGCCAGATAATGAGATCCTGTTCACCATCGTCAGGAAGCCTTCCTACGGTGAGCGCTGACAACAGCACATACACAGATGCTACTGTATAAAGGTCTACGCTCAGTTATTAGGTCTAAGTAGCTAAAAGATAATGCAGTCCAATGTGCAACCCTGCAATAAATCCTACCTGTTATACTGAGAGGAGCTTTGACTATTTAATCATAAAAATACATTTGAATCAACACAAACTGAACATTAAAACCTCGATGGACAGATTTATTCCAGGACTGTAATAGTTTGAGCTCGGCGTCCCTGATACTGAGAGTGCAGATGTACTCTGCAGAAGTCACCATTATTCACTTGACTTCAAATAAATGTTTTATATCTCCACCAAGCCGGTTGTGAGATCATGCATTCAGTCGTGTGTGTGTGTGTCAGTGTGTATCTGTCTGTCTGTCCGCAGCTAGTCTATGTGTTATGTATATGTATATGTGCTCTTTTATATGCTCAAGGACCTCTTTTGGCTGTGGGGATTCACAACCTTTGAAGAAGTTTTGTTATTTGCTGTTTTATACTGTCATTGACTGCTGACTCCTCTTAACGATTGTCCAGGCTAAAAACAAGTATTACCTAATCTGTTGCAGGCCACATTTTGGCCTTCGTTGCGGCTCAAAAACTGACATCCATAGAAAAGTTTGGTCTCATTTTGAACCGAAGCATCTGCACATTAATATTAACTACCTCCACTATATTATGACCCGGGCAGAATGTGAGATGAATAAATCCCTCTTTTGTTATCTCCGCCGCTATCTTATCTGTTAGGGAGCCGGGAGAGACAATTGAGTGAGAAGAAAAATAGAAGAAAAACATTCACGGAAAGTATCGTAATGGCAGCACACAGATGAATGCAAAAAAAAGATATTGTCGCTTTGAAATCACTGAGAGAAACGAGGAAGACATTTGAACGTCTTTTAATTCTCTTTCACTCAAAAGGTGCAATTAGTCAAGCGTTTTTGTGTTTTAGGAAAGTATCTACAATGTGCGTTTTATTTTAAACCAGCCATTAAACACTCATTATGGCATCGTAATTACTACTTTTAAAGTATAAAGGCGCTACAGCGGTGCTTCAAAAGCAGATTCTCATGTATATTAACATACATACAGAAAACCACATGCACTGCAGGTAAACATTGGAAAATTATGCAAACAAATGTGCAATAGATATATTAGCATATTTATACACATACATACTCCCATACACAACACATATACTATCAGATATTCCTCCTATACACACACACACACACACACACACACACACACACACACACACACACACAGCACAAACTAATAAAAAGCCCAGCATGCTGAGGGGTATCCAACATGTTGATAGTAAATTGTTCTGAACGTGATAGAGATGAACACACACATGCACACACACACACACACACATACACACACACACGCACACACACACACACACACATACACACACATACTCACACACACACACACACACACACACACACACACACTCACACACACACACACACACACACACACACACACACACACACACACACTCACACAAACTTGCCTGTAAACACATTACTCTCACTTCCTACACCCAAACAGTTTAAAAGAAGACAAACACACCGTTGGTCTGCTGCAGCGGGGTGCTGACTGCACCCATCACTCACACACTCGCTGCACACGACACAACGACACACACTCAAATCAACTGACCTCCAAACACTCTGTTTTCCTGACGTCCCCTCACCATCCCAAATTGAGTTTTCTCTGCTGTCTGCCAAAGCCTGGTAGACTGAAAGAAATTGCTTCACAATAAAAATATTTTTTTACTGGAGAAAAATATATTTCTTACTGAGCAATATATCATTTATCCAATTTTAGCAAAGTTTACTGAATCAGGAGCTGTGTGAAAACTGGAAGAGCCATAATAATAAATAAATGAACTTAATGAAGTGATTTGTCACATTGGAATCATGTCAAAGGAGAGAAGCTCTTTTGCAAAATGTCCATGAAGGAAAAAAACACAAGCTAATTGGCCCATAGCGAGCCAACGATAGAACTTCTTTTAAACTCATCCAATCTGCATGTTTTCATCATCTGGTGAAGGTGAGTAAGAATTCCAGCTATCAAAACACCTCTAGTTTAAACATTTCACAACAATGAATGAAATGATTACATTTTTGGTCTCGATGACAGCGCTCAAAAACCAGTTCAACAGATGACCCTCATGGATAATTCCACATAAAAACATCCACTTGGTGCTTTCTGGGTGGTTATTTTCAACCCTTGCCCCATGCCAGACACCTGCTTGGGGACATTCCTCATAACAGCCCCCCCCATCCACCTCCACTCCCCAGTAAAAGCACCATAAAGCAGCCGTTGAAACCAAGTGTGCCTCCGCCATAAAACCAGCAGGGTGTACGGCTGATGGGACTGAGAGCAGGAGAGGAGTGATTTGGTACAGGACGACGAGTCCCAGGCAGCTCGTTTTTTTTAACAGGCTGCCTCTCCACTGTCCTCACACACACACACACACACACACACACACAAACACACACTTACACACTTACACACACAGAAACGTGCACAGATTTATCAGAGAGAGAGAGAGAGAGAGAGAGAGAGAGAGAGAGACACTTTCTAATAAAGACGTCAGGAAGCTGCAACTCTCCAGCACACACTGACACAGATATCTCATGCTATCGAACTGTGTCAGCATAAGGTGCCAAAGTAATTAATCGGTCGTACTAAAACTAAGTCCTGGAGTTCACTTTCAACACACTTTTTATTAACTGTTAGATACTGTATATAAATAATTGTACTACTGGTAGAAACTACAAGAACAAGAAACTGTAGATTTTACAGAATATATAATGTATTTTATGTCAACATAAAATACATTATATATTATGTTATATATATTATATATAAAATACAGCATATCCCTGTAAACTGGATAATATATTACAATTAAAAAAAATGTAATTAAAAGAAAAGAGAACCCTGTTCTTTGTATGTTGCACTTATATTGGTTTGGCTTATTTGTAGCTAATGGTTGAATTTGTATTCTATTGTTTCTGTGAGTTGCACTTTTGTTTTTTTGAAGCTATTAATCTGCACTTAAAGGATTGTAACTATTTGAAGCTAATGTACCTGCAAGATTCTTGCTGTTCGGAGTTGTATCCTCATGATTGTTTGCACTTTTTGTAAGTCGCTTTGTACAAAAGCGTCAGCTAAATGAACTGTAATGTAAAAATGTAATGAAAGCACTAAATACACTTCAAATAATGTAGTAAAGTAAGATGTTTTGCTCATTCCGTCCAATAAGTAACAAGAAATGTGAGTGCAGAAATGTTAAAGATATGTTTGAGGTCATTTAGAAACAAATCTCCATTAAACACTGAAGTTTGTTTATTTTTCATCTGTAAATTCAGTATATATCAAGATTACAATTCTTTCAAAATAAAATTGAAGGAATCCTTCAAAATGTTAATGCATAGAAACGTTTAAGTTACCAAACCAAATCTGTCCGAAGCACTGAGTATCGATAAATGACACCACCTCCCACTGAAAGCTGGCTCAGATTTATGGACTTTTATACTTATTTTTTTTATACATATATAGTTCATTCAAATCTTAATATTTGCCAATTTTACATTTATTTATATTTACAGTGCTTGCTCATGTGTTATTGGTGCCAATATTAAAACGTTTTGAACAACTCCAGCACAATTGATGTGTTTATGTTAAAAGCAAATATCAGGGGCGTTAATATGTTAAGATGTTAATATATTAATATGTTAATATGTTATCTCTCTGCTGTCAATATCAAATTAAGACTAAAAATGCCCCAAAAAATAAATTTAAAATATCATAAAATATATTTTTGCTTTTTAACTGAATGCCGAAACTTTACACTGCTAAAATCTTTGAGGGAAATTGAGGGTAAAAATGTGTGTGTGTGTGTGTGTGTGTGTGTGTGTGTGTGTGTGTGTCCTGTTATTATGCTTCAGGATTTAGGCTCCAATCCTTTTTAAACCTGAGTTTTGATTTAAGAAGTGGTGTGATTTAGTGGAATCTAAAAAGTCTCATTAGTTTCTACAAAGACCTTTTCATGTCTTACATGTAAAACACAAACGCCCTCCATTTGACCGAGATATCGCAGCACTTAACCAGATTCAGTCGAGGTGCTGCTTTATTCAGCTACCACACACACCTACCTATATCCTCTTTAAAACCAGACATTCATTAATCTCTTATTCCCTCAGGAAAAGTCCGCAGACGGCAGTTTTACTCTCAGCCGCTGGAGAAGGGCCGTGTCCTCACGCAGGGCTCGACCTTCACCTACCAGGACGTCCTGGACCAGTTGCTGGTCTACACACCTGAAACTGTCAGCGGGGGAGTAGATGAAATGGGCTTCACCGTCACCGATGGCATCTATACGCACACGGGCCGCCTGGAGTTCACCATGGACGTCAGGAGGAGCGAAGGACCCCAAATGACCGTCAACAGAGGCCTGCAGCTCCCGGCAGGTGCGAGAGGAGGGGAGGACTTAACGGAGTGTGAGCAAAGTGTTAAATGAAGCATTCAAAGGGCGATAAAGACACTGAGTGCTCTGTATTGTTTCAGGATCCTCCGCTAAGATCACAGAGCAGAATCTGAAGGGTACAGACATCGACTCAGACAGCCTGAAGCTCCACTACGTCCTGACCAAAGACCCTCCAGCTGGGAAACTCCAGCTCAACAAGAGCGGACATGTGGAGAAGATTTCTCTTAAAGGTCCCACTCAGAGCTTCACTCAGGAAGACGTCAACAAAGGTGCCAGCTTGTGTTTTTTGTATTTCTCTATTTTCGTTGTCTTTCTCCTACTTTTAAGATCCAAACTCTTCTCTTTTCTATGTGTACAGATGTAACAATTATAATACACCTGCTTCTTATTTTGTGTCGTTAGCCTTAACTCTTATTTAAAGTAGTTGAGAAGCAAAACATATTTGTTGTAAAAATGTATTTATTTTAATAAGTAAATGTAAAACTACATTCCCCATAAACCCCTTTGCTTTCTAAGGATATTGCTTTTTAATTCAAAGGTGAGGGGAAAAGATACTTGAAGAGGTTTTTAACATATTCCACTTTTTACCTTTTTTATTGAAATGCTCGGAGCTGACATTAAGACCGCATTAAGTTCACACTGAGTGCTTGTCCCTGTCATGCAGGCCTGCTGCAGTACAGCCATGAGAAAGGGGAGAAGGGAGGCAGCCTGCTCTTCAAGTTCAACCTGGTTGATCCGGAGGGCAACAAACTCATCGACCAGTCCTTCTTCATCAGCGTGCTCGGTAAGGTTTCCTCCGTCCTCTTGGTTCCCGCAGCGCTCAAATATACGATGAAGTGTTCCTTCATTTGCTGAAGGGAAGACGGCAATTACTGCAGATTTATCCCGTTGTCTGTGCCTCTGCACCTTGGACACATCCTGAAAATAAAGTCAATATAGACACTGTGGTTTTTGAAAATATCAGGGCTGTTTCATGGTTAAAGTTCATTAAAATGTAGTCCACTGTATAATCAAACTTCAGTCTCTCCGCTGGATAGTTTCTTGTCATCGGCTAAAAACACACCAAGCCTTGTGTTAGCCTCGTTTCCTTCTGGGCACTCAGCCAAACTGTTGCAGTGGAGCCGCTGCAGGAGACTGAAGGATTGCCTGTCCCTCACACTTGAACAGTGTCCTGATTCACTCATATCTTTCCCAGCTCACATTTTATCTTTTTCTGTATTACTCCGCAATTCTGCAGATGTGACTTCTCTGTTCTCTTCCTACATCACTGCCCTCTGATTACTTGCCTGCCCTTCTCTCAAGCTCTCCTAATCCGTTTGTCCGAATCTCTCAAACCTGTATCTCTCTTTCACACCTCATGGTGTGCCTTACTCCCTCTGTTGGCGTCACTGAACTTAATCTTGTTTTGCGTTTTGTACTTGTTGTTGTGTCATTTCTCAATTCCTACAGTTTCTAATACAGCCCTCTGCCCCTCTTGTCTCCTCTCCCTTCCTCTCTGAACCAGTCTCAGCTTCTGTCTCCTCCACTGCTTCAGCCCATATTTAATTTTTATTTTTTTACCAGGATGAGAAATTGAGAAATCGCAATATATTTTATATTTTATATTTATAACTTGTGAAGATCCACTATGCTTTCACTAATACATCTTGGAGGGGTTTCCTTTTCTTTCCTGCCATGAACTTCTTCTTCTTCTTCTTCTTCTTCTTCTTCTTCTTCTTCTTCTTCTTCTTCTTCTTCTTCTTCTTCTTCTTCTTCTTCTTCTTCTTCTTCTTCTTCTTCTTCTTCCGTGACTAACCGCCTTCTTCTCCCCTGCAGTGGACCGTCTTCCTCCGTCTGTAGTGGTGAACAAAGGCCTGGTGCTGGATGAAAACTCAATGAAGAAGCTGACAACGCTGCAGCTGTCGGCCAGCGACCAGGACAGCGAACCGGGCGAGCTCATCTTCCGCATCACCAAACAGACGAGCCTCGGTCGCATGGAGCACGTCGCCAGCCCAGGTACCAACACCAGATCTGTGTTTCTGGGAAGTTACTTATTTACTGGATCATCCTTATGATGCAGCATATTATCATGCATATAACAGGTGTCAAATCAACATGTACATCAATGTAACATCAAAAATACATCTCATGGCCACAACTGTCAAGCTCCACCAGCCTCCATACTGCATTTGGCAGAGTTTGACTTCTGGTAACTCAGACTGGAATATATTAATTAGTAAAGGTGTCTAACAGCTGACTTTCCAAACATATTTCATAAAAGTTAGGACATTTGCAGACATTTACATGGACGACAAGTCCCTGAAGTGCTCAGTGGAAAATGGAAATGTTAACAAATTCCATCTGTTAATGAAGAAGATGTGATAGAAAACCTCCAGAGTGGGATTGTTTCGTTAACAATAACTTTTTGTCTTTTGTAGATAACACATAATTTAATTCCAGTTCTAATAAGACAACATATTCAACAATGCAACATTTTAGAAAATACAATATTACAAAAAGAGAAGATAAAACTAAATAATATGAGACAATGGTAACGTAGCCTCATAAATAAACATTTATACTGGCAGTGAGTATTTCAATGTTACAATCTAACATTATTATGTACCGAAGCTAAGGCTCAAAGTGTAAGATGTATCTCTCTCACAACAATCCACTGATAATACTACAGCATGAATTATTTAAGAATATTTAAGGAACTGTTCAATTTTCAGTTGATAAATTGTCAGAACAGTGAAAACTATATTTTCTCCTAAATGCAGATAACATGCATAGATAGTTAACAAAGGCACACACACACACACACTCTCTAACACACTCCATCCCTCCTGCTTCGCTTCTGCCTTTAAAGAGTAAAAGGTGCAACAACAGTTTACCTTCTTGTTACCTAACAAGAAGCTTAATGAATCTTCCTCCAGTTCCTCTCTAGTTTATATCTGATGTATTCCTGCTGCCCCCTAAATAACAGACATACACTCTGTCTTTCCTGCTCCTTTTTCTCACACAGCCACAAACACGCACACACACACACACACACACACACACACACACACACACACATACACATGCATATATTGAACGACTGCGGCTAAATGATGTGTTCAGTGTAATCCCCAACAACCATTCTCTCTACATGGAGCTAAAAACACTTTTCCTGCAGTACGTCATCTTAAACTTTGATGCAAAACAAACTCATGAAAACCACAAAGAGGTAATTATTCGCTTCCGTGCTATTAAACAATCCTGCCCCGGCTGAATGGATTCCCCACATCGCTGAACGCTCTCACAGCATGCTAATTAGCTGGATGTTAACGCCGCTCTCCAGTCTTGGAGCATCAGCTCACCTCAGAGCCACAGAGCAGCTCCGGATAATTACCGCTAGCCAGCCAGTCTTTCCGTGCTAACACGCACAGCTAGTTGCTCCCTGCTCCTGTGGGATAGCTTGTCAGCCTATGAGGAATGTCAAGGTAACAGCACAGAGAGATAAATGCCAACTTTCAAAGTCTTCAAAAGGCTTATTAACTGGCTGAGGTTATGACACCCCGTTTGTCAAAAAGGATCTTGTCGCACAAATCAATGAAAACCTTTAACTCACTGCCTCACCTCAAGTTCTTCTTATGTGCACTGCAGCTTCTGCTCGAGACAAGTTTGGGTGAGGTGTGTGGCTGAGACTTTCACTGAAGTAGAAAAGAGTGCAGAGCACAGATGCACATGCCAAGAAATAGATGAAGTGCAGCCTCTCATGAGTTTCCTGTCGAGACCTCAGTGGTCCTGCAGCTGTTCAGTTCACTGCCACGTCACTCCTAAGAGCTCCACCAAACAGAAGTAGAAGAAAGTAAAACTGCTTTCAATGCTTTCAAAAGGAAGTAAGAATATTATGTCAGAGCCAACCGGACTGAACTACAGTAGTTCTGCTGACCGTGTAGAGGCCCAGGCATTTCAACAGCTCTGTTTCTATGATATCCGCTGAGGTCAAATCCACATGGCAGTCATGTACGCTGTAAGTGAGATTGTTAGCTAGTCTGCTTATCTTCTAATATCATATTGTATGTCGTCATGCATGAAGGACAAACAGAACAATATGGATCAGTGTCAGAATACCCATCATGCTAATTGCATTGCAGGTTTGCTGACTAGAATACAAAAGAAACTCTGGCTCCTCTTACAGAAGTTTAAATCAATTACAGGGAGTCACAGCTGACCAGCTCTGCTCTGTGGCATTAGTCTCACTGCCACACTATATACTGATAATGCACAGTGTTTACCTTACGCTAATCTTTATAGTACAATTTTGCGTGCGTAACCTTTGTCCCCACTTCATTTGGCAAGGGCTCTAATGTAACGGACTATCAGTACATGTAAAAGTCCCACACTCCAGCTTTAACGCTATGAGGAAAAAACATGAGCCATCATACATCAGTCCATCTGAGACTTACCAATGTCACTGGCAATTAAATCCCAAATATAAATATCCATTTCCTTTCTACAAATCTAATGTGGTAACACATCAACTGCACGCTCAGAAAAAATGTATAGTTTGCGTTGACTTGAGTAAACATATGTGTGAACACACTGTACACTCAGAACAGGCTCAGAATTAGTGTGTAGTATGAAACTATTGAAAGCAGCTGCAGCCTTAAATTCAAAATGTATTCATCTGTTAGTCAATTATCGATCTCTTCTTAGCCACAGAACAATGAATAACAACAGCTTAAGTTGACATCAAAAGTGACAGGGAGACCGTGTGACTGTTGCAACATTATCTTTGTTTTGAAGAAAGCACTGATGCCTAACCAAGCAGTGTCTGCAGCTACCAGTGAACATGTTGTGTTAGAGGCGAGGCCTCCACAAGTCATGTCTCTCAAAAAAAAGGCAACATATCACCATTGGGCATGGAACATTTTTCTTTCTCTAATCTTTTTTCTCGTAAGTTTTGAGTTTTGAATAACTTGTCTGAAATAAGAAATATTTCTGATGCTCATATCAGAGAATGAAATCAGGTTTGCCTACACAGCATTCGCTCAGTTTAAACTTCTGGAAAACAAAAACTTGATATTCCCTGCGATTTTCTGGAAAATACATTTCCATTTAATTTGATGGGACGAATAAGTTAGTATTTTCATCTCTGACTGAGGATATTGCGTCCCTGTGTGCCTGTCCCCAAATAGATGAAACAAGCGAGGAGGACCATCGACTTCAGCGTGTTTCACTGTGTCAAAAATTGACGTGAAGAAGATTGAAAAGTCTCGGTTTCCATTTCCTTAAGGCCCTCAGTGACATGTTGAATGAGTTATTGTCCCCCCCCCCCCCCCCCCCTGTATAATATTTGACCTGCTTCATTGCTGTTGTTTTAAAAAAATGTCCTTCTGCACAGGAAAATAACTTTTCACCCATCCCATCTGCTTATGGAAACAACTTAGATTCTATCGCCAGGCCGTAAAGTTATTACCTTCACATCAAAGTCATCAGCAGCACGATTTATAGATTATTGACTTCCTACAGTGACAGGTCTATAACAAACAGTAACTGCCTAATTTAAGGTATAACATCAGTTAATGGTAAAACGCTGTTAGCTTAGAATTATAGGACTCACATGCTCTATACCCATCTGGTGTTAATATAGCAATTTATATGATGATTTTTGATTTGTTAAACGTCTGTTGTGAAAATGAAATGTTAGAAAATTGAATTTCTTCTGAACATCTGTTCATTCTCTCCTTTGCATTCATACTACATAACCATTTAATTAATGTCAGCGCGACACTTTATTATCAAATGTTACCATAAATACATTTACAGTAGGTATCATACAAAGAACTCCATTGTTTCCTTTAAGAAAGCTTTTTGTCTTTAAGCAGCCAGCACTAACAAATTATAATAAATTGAACTCCTGTGTTGCAAAATATGTTTTGGTTCTTTTGTTTGACGATTGCATTTAATTGCACGCAGGGTAATGTTTGATTGCTGCAATCAAACCTGATTACATTTCCCACTGAGTTTTAAGAGTGAGGAGGAGCTGAAGACTCCTTGAAAAGGTTTAACTTTAGTTTTAGTTTATTCACTCATTAAAATGACAAAAGCCAAAAGAGAAAAGGAACACAGTGTGAGACAAAATGGCAATGGGGCTTATCTGTCTGAAAAGAAAGAAACGTGTGATCATAGAGCGACAGAATAATTAGAAGGAAGACAATTGACACTGAAATTCGATACGGGAAAGATTGTAGGAAAACAACCAAATGCATAAATAACAAGTAACGCAAAGTGAGCGTGGCAGCATGTGTTCAAAGAGAAAGAAGGAAAGAATGGATGTCCTAATGATGTTTGTCTGCGTATTGTAAGTGTTTGTATGGTGTGTTTATACAGCTATTCCTCTTCTCTCTCCAGGCACTAGAGTCAGCACGTTCACCCAGGCCGATCTGGCATCGCGCAGCATCCAGTATGTCCACACCAGTGAAGAAGAGAAGCATGGCGATCAGTTCTCCTTCACCGTGTCCGACGGGACAAATGAGGTGAATGAGGGGGTGAACACCCAGAATAAAATGGGCTTTGAAGACCCGTTTGGGGTAGTTCGGTTCAGTTTAGTCCAACAATGTGAAGCTCAAGAAGGTACTTTGAAGAACACTTTTGTGATACATAATGGAAAGTTTGATCGTTTCGGCACAGGCACTGATTTAAGATTTGGAGGGATGACACCCTCTTGTTTTACACATGCAGAGCACACAACACTCACAGTGAAATGTGTTCTCTGCTTTTAACCCATCCTAGTACCAGGAGTCTAGTACTAAGAGCAGTGGGCAGCTCATAGGACAGCGCCCGGGGAGCAATGGGAGTGAGGGGGGAAGGGGGATGTCCGGTGCCTTGCTCAAGGGCACCACGGCAGGGCAGGAGGTGAACTGCGACCTCTCCAAGTGCAGGCGTGTGTGTACTTGGACAGGCCATGAGATAGCCCGGCGGTTCTGAACCTTCTTGGTCATTGAGGTTGGAGTTAAAGTCAAATTTAAGTTAAAGACAAAGACTTTTACTTATCAGATGTTTTATTAGAAGAATTTCTAGAGACCTAAAGAAGTGAAAGTATTCTATATTACATATTCTTGTAACCCCTTAGATTTGTTTTACAACCTGGGCATAATTATTCAGTATTCTGAAATCAAAATCAAAATGACCTTTAATAAATCACAGCGGGTCACAAGATTTTTTAGTGCCACAGCAATGACTGAACTCCTGTCACATCACATATGAGTTTCACACAGTGGGGCGCTGGTAGAGTTAAGATCCTCATTATTAGCAGAGAAAAAGTTTGATCGTTTCCTCTCTCAATTTAGGAGTTGTCTACAATGGAAGTACTAGGGGACCCAGTGAGGCTCCTTGGGGAACACCTTTACAAGAGTTCATTAGCATCTACAGCACTTTTAAGAGTTTGACATATTAAATATAGGGGCTGTTTTTTTTTAGCTTGGAACCTCTAGAAACATAAACCAACGTCCCTCCCCCACCACATAAACCCAAACACACAAATCAAAATGTGCTTTCCTTTGAAAATGTGTTTACACTTTCCAAAAATGTCCACACTTTTCAAAATGTGCTTTCCTTTCAGAATGTGTCTACACTTTTCAAAAATGTTCTCACTTTCTAAAATTGCCTCACTGCAAAAATTGTGTTTTCAAACGTGTCACTTTCCAGCTCTAGAATTCAACTTGGTCCTCACCAATATAGTAGCACAAGAACACACACACACAAACTGATGATTCACCCCTCCTTTCATTAAAAGGTCAGAGCAGTGACTCCCCCCTTCACACACACACACACACACACACACTTCAAGCGGCAAAAATAAAATTTAAATAATTTGTAAAAGGGAAACCTCTTTTCCTTCAATCTCAATAGCTATGTTCCCTTTCATTATTGTGGGATTTGATGGCAATTTTGAAATGTATTAATTCACCAATACGACGTTAAAGAGGGTTTGGGGACGATGGGTAGACTACAACAGAGATAAGTTCCGAAGTAAGTGTCTAAATAATTCTCAGGTCAGTGTAGACATTTCCCATCACATAATCAAAAGTTTAGGATAAAACAACTCTGTTCAAAGAGGGGAGCCCGGCATGAATGAGCATCTTTTAACAATAACAAACCCCACTAGGCACGTCTGCGTCTCTCAGTGCTCATGCAGTGTTCGTCCTCCACATGAAAGGCCCTTCAGACTGCTTTGTCATTGGCTTTTTTCGTTTTGAGACTAAGCTTTTTAGCATGAAATATCTTGCAACACTCCTTTATTTAAAGGATCAGTAAAAGTCTTCTGACCCATCGCATAGCAATTACATTTCATTATAAAATATATAAATAAATATTTATAAAATCTAAGGTGGCTTTCAGAGTGGCGAGGATGTGGCACTCCAGCCCCCCCAGTTCGCTCCATGCATAAATCTGCCTCGCTAATCCCAACTAATGAGAACCACAAGGACTTGAGTAAACATGTGAAAAAGGTCATTTGGCCTTCACGCCTGGCAGGCTGCAGTGTGTGGAGGCTTTTGTGGCCACTGTAGTGGTTATTGCTTGTGAAGGGGTTCGGTGCTTTTACTTTTATTAAAGCTCCTCTCTCCAGTTGGGAGGCCTTTTCAGCTTTCTCTTAGAAAACATGGCAAATAAAAAAAATGAGATTGCTCAAGGTACAACGTTTCTGTTATAACTGCATAACAGTTTGTATTATGTCATCTGGGTTTCACAGATGTGTTAACTTTGCACTTGAAAGTGACTGCATATAGTTTTCTCACTTGACTGAAACCTATACAGGTGACACATTTTATTTGATCTATTGAGCACCATTAGCATCATAATTTCTCTCAGTGCAATACAGTAAAAATGTGTCCCGCAGGTGTCCTGTGAAAGCCACATATCTCCATAAGTTTGTCTTGGAATAACACACACATGCCCATATCTATATTGAAAGAGTTATTGGTGGCTGTAATCGTTCCTCCTGTCCATACTGGCTGTGAAGACATAAGTAAAGTAATTACAATGTAAGTGATAGGGGACACAATCCACAGTTCTCTTTCTCTGTAAAAATACCTTCAGCTAAGTTAATGTTAGGCTTCAGCAGTGTGAATGCAAAACAAGTGGCTATCCAAAGTTGCCAGAGTTACTTTGTTTTTAGTACAATATTAACTATACATATGGAACAATTGTGCGTCAGTATTGTTTTAAAGGAGACATATTATGCTACTTTTTAAGGTTCATACCTGTATTTTGGGTTTCTACTAGAACATGTTAACATGCTTTATTATTTTCACACCCTCTGTCTGAAATGCTCTGTTTTAGCGTCACGGAAAATGACCGTCTGCTCTGATTGGTCAATGTTTCTACCACATCTGTGCCTACGGTGTCTCTGCCCCGTCATTGCAGCCGGGGAATGACTGTAACGGCACTTTCTACCTATATTTTTATAGTTATGACTTCACAACCTGTCAAAAGTCCAAACTGCTCGTTTAAAGGAACCATTTCTGAATCAAGCTATGTGCATTTCTCCCTGGAGAAGACATGGAAATCTCACTTTATACAATATTAGGCGTTTAAGACTTGAGAAAATGCAAACCCATTTTAGAAGTAAGAGTAACACTAAATGTTTCAGTTTATATGTACAAGTAATATTTCCTCGTAAATAAAAAGAGTGATGTTGACCTAGAGAGATGGAGAACTTTCAATTTCAAATTCAAATTCAATGAATCCAAAAATACTTGTAGTGATAACTGCTTGGAAAGAATTGCAGATTTACATTGCTTTAAAATGGCTTCATATTGTCCTGTGTTGTATCCAGGTTGCCCAGACGTTCTACATTACCATCAAGCCGGTGGACGACTCCCTGCCTCTGCTCCAGGTTCCTGGCATGAGAGTCCAGGAAGGAGTGAGGAAGACCATTACCGAGTTTGAACTAAAAGCCACTGACGCAGACACTGAGGTAGCACACACAAATCCCTGAAAAACAAACTTTTACTTTTTATTTATTTATTTTACCGGTTTAGAAAAGAGCAGGACCTCCAAATGATAGTTGGTGATCAACAGCTAAGCTGCCAAACTAAGCTGTGTAAGCTGTTGTTTGGAAAGCCAGCTGTTCTCTGCAGCTTAATTTTCTCTGGCAACAACATCATAAAGACTATTTCCTTCTCCAGCCCCAGATACTCCTAAACTGTTAATACCATCAATCAGCCATCTTCAGTGTGAGTTAACTTTTAGTATATTCTCCTATTTTCTCTCAACAACCATGCCCACTGCAATTAGAGATTTCCTTAATTTACAGGAGGTCTTTTAAAAGCCACGAAGGACATTCAGTATTTAGCTGTAGGTAATTATGTTCTTCTCTTACGAGAAAAACCTTACGACTCATTCAAAGCTCTTTCCTCTCCCTCCATTGTTTCTGCTAACACATACTTTGTCCAGGCGGAGACCATCGTCTTCAACATTGTCCAGGCTCCACGTCACGGCACTGTCGAGCGCACAAGCAACGGCCAGCACTACCGGCAGACCAGCAGCTTCACCATGGACGACATCTACCAGAACCGCATCAGCTACAACCACGACGGCTCCAACTCACTCAAAGACCGCTTCACCTTCAGTGTGGCCGATGGCACCAACCTGCTCTTCATGGTAGAGGAGGGCGGCAAGGAGGTGAGGGCGTGTGTGTGTGTGTGTGTGTGTGTGTGTGTGTGTGTGTGTGTGTGTGTGTGTGTGTGTGTGTGTGTGTGTGACATTCATTGACATTTTGACCACAGCAGGAAGGCTACATTTGCAGAGAGATTGTGTGTTGGTGTATGTGTGTATTTTGGCAGTTTCTTGACATATTTATTACAGCTACATGATTAGCAGAGTTACTCTGTGTGTGTGTGTGTGTGTGTGCGTGTGCGTGTGTGCATGCGTGTGTGTGTGTAGGGGTGGAGTCACTGCTCTGACAGGAGGGGTGAATCATCAGTGTGTGTGTGTGTTCTTGTGCTACTATATTGGTGAGGACCAAGTTGAATTCTAGAGCTGGAAAGTGACACGTTTGAAAACACAATTTTTGCAGTGGGGAAAGATGTAAAGTGTGGACACCGTCTGAAAGGAAAGCACATTTTGAAAATTGTGGACAATTACAGAAAAGTAAGCACCTTTTGGGAAAATTGAGGACATAGAATACAGAAAAGTCTTTAACAGGATTTTTGTCATTTCTTACTACCTACTTAATCATCTCGCAATCTATTAAATTCATTTTGCCATCCCTCAAGTGGTTTTGTTGTTGACCAGAAATGGTCTAGAATGTTTTAAATGACGGTCCTCACAAGTGTAGAATGACAAACATCTGTGTGTGTGTGTTTTTGTCAGCTTTATGGTGGTAGTTATGAGCGAGCCTCAGGGTGAATAGAGTCCTGTGCTTGTCAATTCAGCCGTCCCTCTCATCTGCCCTTCACTAACTGTCACAACAAATAGTCTATATGATTAAACAGAATGAAGGCAGGCAGGTATTGATACCTCTAATCACACAAACACACACACACACTTCTCAGGCTCGTGTCATTATCTTTCGATTGCCGAGGGACATTTAGCTCAATTGTCACTCGCGTTCTGCAGCTCAGAAGGCGGTTTCTTGCGTTAACGCTGCCGGAGTACGAGCTTCAATTTGTTCCCACTGGAGCTGCCGTGTGATTAAAGAATGTCTGAGCTCCTATAACACTTTCTGGATGAACGCATCCTTCAAATGGCATGTGTCAAATGTGTCTGTGTGATGACAGGCTGATCTCAAAGGGGGACAAATCAATAAATTAATGACCTGCTGTGCTTGTTTTTTGCCACTATGACATTCAACCAAAATCCAGCTCATGAGACTTTTTCCATTTCCTGTTTTGAAAAAAACGTTCTAAACAAAGTTGTCTGAACTTTCTTCAGTCTCTACGGTCACGTATCTAGGAAACTGTTTCTGCAAGCAGATGTTGCTGCTGATTAATTCTAATGTTTGGAGCACCACAAATGACACTTAATGTGCCTCCATTGTATTGAGATTTTGGCAGTAATCTGAGACACAGATATCTCAAAACCTGGCCCAATAAAACCCAAACTATTTGCATGGCGAGAGACCACCAGGAGTAATCGAGAAAATGTGTTTGGATAAAATTGCTTAAGCAGTTAATTTCTCTTTTTTTGCGACTGTCCATTCAAATCTTCAAAAATGTATTTTTAATGTCAACTTTCTTGGCTTTCCAGATAGTGACAGCTGCTCCACAGAAGTTCAAGATTGATATTCTGCCAGTTGACGATGGCACGCCGCGTATTGTCACCAACCTGGGTCTGCAGTGGCTGGAGTACATGGACAACAAGGTACAAGTCTTCCTCTTCATGTCTGCAGACAGACTCTGCGGTCTTTGCGATGTTTCTCAGTAACGTCTAATGGCTGAAGTAATAAAGCCGGTGATGGAGATCAACTTTCTAATTAACCTTTTAAATTGCTGCTGTTATTGTTTTCTAGTAGAAGACTGTGGTATCACTGGACACTTTGCAGATAAAAATGTGTGAGCGTGCAGGAGGTTTGGTTGTTGCAGAGCAGAGAAGAATCCCTTGATTGTGCAAACACAGATCTGTGTCTTCTTCAACCAATCACAGTAACATATTAAACTCGTCTTTGTGACTGACAGGAGTGCAAAGAGAAGCTCTATCACTGTTTGCTCACAATGTGTAATTGACTTGCTCCCCCTGCAGGTTTAAACACCTCAACACAATGCAGCCACCACTTTCTATAGCAGACGTTGTAAAAATGTCACTTTGCTTGTTCATCCTGAGGCTGCGCTGTGTTTGCACTGCAGGTAATTAAGTCTTGGGTGTTTTATCACAGAGGGAAATTAGCAAACAACTCTAAACTCTTGCATCTGCTTCTAACAGCTGGGACAGCTCTAACAGTTTTAGAAAACTTACTGCAGGTTTAAGTAATTACAGGTAAGTGAAGAATATACATTGAAAAATGATGTCGACATATGAGACCCCCAAAAAATGTAAAAGGGAAATATTAAGGTTTCATACAGAACAGCTGCCATTATAAAATCAACAAATACTGTAAATATAAATTATTACAATTATTCAAAGCTATATTTCCAGCAGGACAGGCAGCAGCAGTGAGTGTACCAAAGTACATTTTGCTTTTACTCTTCGGTTGAATAAAATAACATATTCATATCAAGAGATTAATCTCTCATCTTAACTACACATTTGAGCACTGAAAGATTTATTTTCTTCTTTGCCTTAATATATCCAGAAACACAATCATCATCGTTCTAATTCCCAACGGTGAAAAAGGCCTCGCTAGATAATGTCTGCGGTGTAACAACATCGCAGGTCCTTTCAGTCATTTATGTTTAACGTCCATCAGGCCACCAACCTGATCTCCAAGAAGGAGCTGCTGACCATGGATCCAGACACAGATGACGGACAGCTGCTTTATGAAATCACCACAGAGCCAAAGCACGGCTTCATGGAGAGCAAGCTGAAACCTGGCAACCCAGTCAGCACCTTCACACAAGGTACACCGGCTCCAGCTCTTTGACCCTGATGTTTCATTTCACATTTAATAATGTTTGCGATATGTTATCCAGGTTGATGTTACATCGCTGGCCTCTGCTCTTCATCCTTTTACTAGAGCTATTATATAACATTTAAAGCAGTGTAAAGGAGGAGGGCTAAATTGTGAGAAGAAGAAGGACAAAAACTTGACCCCACGTTTCTACATATACGCTCTCTGTCTCTGCTTCACTTTTGTTCAAAGGCACCTCAGCAGCTTATTTTTTCAGTTTCACCTTCCCCACGTTTTCCCAGACAATTTGCTGCTTGAATCAGCAGTGTTCCCATGATGAGCCTGCTTATCCTCTCCTCTAGGCTGCAGCTAGGGATCAATGTCGGTGTGCTCTTGTGAAATGTTGATCCTCTAGGCTGGAGTGCAGCTTGCAAACAGCCACGTTGATGAGTTATATTCTTTATTCGGCGCTTGTAAACATGATTTCCTTAATGAAAACAAATGTTCAGTAGCTAAAATAAACCCTCACCCTGAGAGAGAAAACTTCTGAATACAATTGGTGGGATTTACTATGCAAACTGTCAACATTTACTCTCATATGATGCCATATACATGCACTCAGTCTGAGAATATTTTGAGATATCACAACATACATTTTTGAGCCTGTGTGATCCCATTCAGTACTATTTTCTATTCATCGCGGCACATGCTTATTCTGAACTTCCTGAAGGTCACTTCCAGCACGGGGACTCTCCTCCTTTTTCTGGCTTTCAGCCCTCAATTACGAAGTAATTCCTTTTCTCCAACCTCCTCTGGAAGGTTTAAATGAGCTTTCATCCTCATTTTCAAATGTTCTCTCTAGTAATGGAAAAAGGCGAGAGACAAGGCAAATTATATGGAATCACTATTTCACAGGAAACACATTCTTTGCAAAGATTCAATCCCTGCTTGGTCTCTGTTTGGCTGGCTCCTACTCACAGTCAGAGATCAGTGCTAATTGTCTTGTAGGACAATTTCTTAAATCCTGGTTCTCCCTGATATCAGAAATATATCTTATCACAACTACAGGGTGTTTCCATCCCCTTTGTGACCTGAGAAGAGTGGAAAAGATGAGAAAAAGTAATAACCGGTTCAGTGAAATAAAAGGAATTGAATGTTTAATCATTATTAATCTGACCTTGTTCCTTTCTAGCTGATATCAACCTGGGTCTGATCCGCTACGTGCTGCATCAGGAGAACATTCAGGAAACCATGGACAACTTCAAGTTCCTGGTGAAAGACAGCAAACCAAATGTGGTCAGCGACAACGTCTTCCACGTCCAGTGGTCCCTTATCAGCTTTGAGCACAAAAGGTCCGTATTATACAGTGTGTGAGACGTTTACCAAAACTGTTCGTTCACTGTTGGGGAACGTACTCAGAGAAAGATGTTACCAAATACTCACATTTTTCACAAAATTACATTAATTTGCCAAGAAAATCATCGCCTTGTTTTGGAAAGGTCATACCAGTCCTGTCCAGCATCCTTAAGTAAAATAACCTCCTGTGATGGTTCCACAGCTACAATGTGAGTGAGAAGGCCGGCACTGTGGCAGTGACGGTGAAGCGAACTGGTAACCTCAACCAGTACGCCATCGTGCTCTGCCGCACCGAACAAGCCAGCGCCACCTCCACCAGCAGCGTCGGGTCCCGGCCAGGCCAGCAGGACTATGTGGAATATGCTGGACAGGTAACCGTGCTTTACCAATGTCAACATGTTATCATTTCACTATCATTGCTGTTTAGAAAGTGTCAAAGCTTCAGCCTTCTTCCACCTCCGGCTTTGACTTTATATTTAAAGCTTTTTTGATATAACATTGGTTTTAAACTCCAGTTAAGTATCAATGATTTGGAAATTACATTTTTAAAGACTATTTAAAAATGTTTATGTTTCGTGTTCAAACACTTGCCTTGAGAACAAACTTTTCAAGAAGAATAAGTGCACATTATAAATAGTATCTTATTGTAGTGTCCGACTGTAGGGAGCTGACTATTTGTTTATATATTGTAGGGTTAGGGTTAGTCTCTTTTCCAATTCTCACCTCATAAGATATTTTTCCCACATATTTTATATCTCCACTTTACCAAAAAAGTTCTTGTTATTCAAATTAAATAGATAAGAATGCAGATTGTTTTTTTTAATTTAATCCAGAAATAATGACTCCATTATCACCCTCTTGTGTTTGAAGTTTTACCCTCAATTAAGACACCGGGGCTTCAATCTCTTGGTCTTTGTAACGTTAGTCGTTTCTCACCTCTAGCTTGTACTGCACTATGACTATACTTTTATTTGTGCCAACTTGTTTTCACATCCACTGATTTTGCAAAGAATATAAGTGCTTTCTATTCAATGTCCTATGTTCTTGGTTTTATACATTGGCCATTAGATATTATGTCCAATCATAAGCAGAAACTCACGCTGTTTTCCGGTTAATTCACAGGTGCAGTTTGACGAGCGCGAGGACACCAAAGTGTGCACCATAGTCATTAATGACGACAAGGTGTTTGAGGGAACTGAGAGCTTCCAGGTGGAGCTGAGCATGCCTGTGTATGCGCTGCTCGGCGAAAACACGCGCGCCATCGTCAACATCAACGACACCGAGGACGAACCGACGCTGCAGTTTGATAAGAAGACATACCACATCAACGAGAGCACCGGCTTCATCCACGCGCCCATCGAGAGAAAAGGTAAAGAGCACTCGACAAACTGCTAACATCCCTGTTCACCTCTCTAACTATTAAGGTATACATGTTTCTATTTTCATATTTTACATATAGAATATATATTCTGTATCTGCTTGTTGCAACACTTCCTTAAGGCCACATGATGCTAACACTGAAGGATGTGTTCACACCCGTGTTCCCGTTGTGTGATGCCTTTAACGATAAAAACGCTTGGCACACTTGGCTCTAGAATATCAGTTTGTAAATGAAATCACCTCAGTTATTTACAAGGTTAAAGTTCAAAGGACAAAGCAACACCAAGTTAAACTGTAACACGGTGAATGTACAGCAGATGTGTGAAGCAGGTCCACTTTCAATGTCACATGGTAATACAGTTGCATTTGTTGTAAAGACTTTTTGAGTATTTTATATATCACTTATCAAGTAAAAGCACTAACACACTTTGGGTTTTTACATAGAAAATATCAAGTAGACATGTTAAAGTTAAGGCAAAAAATACACACCAAACCTTTGTGCAACATAAGTCCAGCCAACATGTCTTTATTTTACAGTTCAGTGAATAAACCCCACATATGAAACAAAGACACAGCACTCATGTTTCAGGACAAACATGGAAAAGCAAGTCTGATGAAATTCCCTTAACTGTGTGCAAAGCTGTTCACTTTTAGAAGAAGAGATATGGAACATACGACCAGCAGTGACTCTCTCGCCTCATTTCCTCTCAGGTGACACCTCCAGCACCGTGTCGGCTCTCTGCTACACCGTGGCCAAGACGGCGCAGGGCAGCAGCCTCCACGCTCTGGAGTCCGGCTCCGACTACAAGAGCCGCGGCATGACCAACGACAACCGCGTCATCTTCGGCCCCGGCGTTAGCATGTCCACCTGCGACGTCAAGCTCATCGACGACAGCGAGTACGAGCTGTCTGAGGAGTTTGAGCTGGTGCTGTCGGACGCTTCGGATAACGCCCGCGTGGGAGGCGTGACGTCGGCCAAGGTCGTCATTGACGGACCCAACGATGCATCGACTGTTTCTCTGAGGAACGCCACCTTTACGTTCAGTGAAGATGCCTGGTATGAGCCGTTTCTCTTTTCTTTCTGCATTTTCATAGTTAAAGATGTTCTCTAACCCCAAGAGACATCCTTGGAAGTTACACATCTTTTTCAGATGTCATTGCGTAGCTTTATTAATTAAGATAAAGGTGGAAAACTTATGATGTCCATGGGGAAATTAAGAAAGTGGGAAGAGTTAGAAATTGTCTTTGGGAAAGGAACTTTGATCATTGGTACATCCAAGATCCAAGAGTGTAGTATTGGTTTATTGGCAGAAGTGTAGTCACTACACATGAAACAGAATGTAAGCATGCTCCCTGAACATTTACACCGCTCACTTGTAGGAACAAGATAATTATTATTTATTTATTTATTTATTAGAATAAGTTTTATTATCAAGTTCCTCAGTTTATTGCAGTTTGTTACATTTTCGTCTTTCCATTTATTCTGGAACAGAGAACATGTTGTGCAGCAGGAAAGACAGATGTGATGATTGCCTTTATTATTCATTAGCACAACAACATACAGCTTTTAAGTGTGTTGACAGTTACACTCTGCCTCATGTATTTTTATATAATGTTTTTGGAATCACTTTAAGCAGTATTTTAACTTCAAAGCTAAACTCATGTTTTACTCAGTAGAAAGATGTATGTTAATAGAGTGTCGTCGTCGTCGTCCCCCCCCCCCCCCCCCCACCACCACCACC
Source organism: Cottoperca gobio (assembly GCF_900634415.1). Lineage (NCBI taxonomy): Eukaryota > Metazoa > Chordata > Actinopteri > Perciformes > Bovichtidae > Cottoperca > Cottoperca gobio. The sequence goes on along the minus strand of NC_041363.1, from coordinate 24,475,763 downwards.
TCCACCTTCATCTCTCTGCCAAGCCTCTTCTGTTTTCTTTCTGTCTTCTCTGTGTGCGGCGATGTCTGTGTCTGCAGAGAACCTGCAGCCCTGTGCCTTTGATTTTTGTATTTTGCGTTCCAGGTTGTCAACCGCTATAAAAAACTTAGCCACCAGGTGCCTAATTGCAAGTATCCAATTCGGGGCAGCAGTATCTCAGTACGTAGGGACTTGGCTTGGGAACCGGAGGGTCACGGGTTCAATTTCCCTAATGGAGTATGTGTGGAAGGTACCTGAAGCTAATTGGCTTCCTGCAGCCCCACACTCCCCAGTCGCTGTAAACAGCTGCCCACTGCTCCTAACACTAGGATGGGTTGAATGCAGAGTCTACGTTTGTGTGATCATTTAAAAGTTGATTTGATGCAAAGCGACAACTCGTTCAACTTCAAATGACCGACAAATCCTTTTTAGCCTTTATTACATTTGTTTGCCCCGGGGTGCATCTATACTTTGAAGATACAGAGATTCTGATTCTCTCCATATTTTTTTTTCAATTCTTATCTCCACACTACAGGCACAATTGAAATACCCGTGCTGCGCCTTGGCAGTGACCTGTCCTCTCTGACCTCTGTGTGGTGTGCCACCCGACCTTCAGATCCCCCCTCAGCCACCCCGGGGGTCGACTACATCCCCAGCTCCAAGAAGGTGGAGTTCAAACCCGGAAAGACCGAGGAGGTAAGAACCTTCTCACCTACAGCAAGGATATCTAAGTGCTGAGTCAAAGACCAAGTCCATCTATTCCTTAAAATGACCATCCATACCTTCCGCCATACCCTCGGAACAACAGAGCTGGACCTTTAGAAACCTTGTCAAGACTCTTGACTCCTTTTTTACAGACCTGCAGTTTGACCATCATGGACGACATCCAGAACCCGTCCATCGAAGGATCTGAGTCGTTCGTGGTGTTCCTAGTTCTCCTCAGGGTGCTGTCCTCCAAGAGCCCTACGAAGCCAACGTGGTCATCACTGACACCTTCCAGGACAGTACGTACACACGAGAACGTCACAAACATTATCAAATAGGCGTTTCATTGTTTTCATTTGAGACTTCTCACATACAAACTCAGCGTTCTCACAGTCATCGTCTCCTCTCTCAGTTCCCAGCATGCAGTTTGAGAAGAGCGCCTACACTGTGAAGGAGAAAGACAGCGTCCTGCACATGCCCATCATCCGGACAGGGGACCTGTCCTTCAAGTCATCAGTGCGTTGCTTCACTCGGACCATGTCAGCCATGGTGATGGACGACTTCGAGGAGAGGAGGAACGCTGACGAGTCACGCATCACTTTCCTCAAAGGAGAGAAGGTAGGATTTTGTTCAAATGTTTATCTACAGTACAACTTAAGTAGACTGTTTGTATCTTGTATCTCAGTCCCATTAAAATCTTTTGTTGATTGTTTGTTTTCCAGGTAAAAAACTGCACCGTTCACGTCAATGATGACTCTGTTTTTGAGCCTGAAGAGGAGTTCCAGGTGCATCTTGGGACACCGCTGGGTGACCACTGGAGTGGTGCCATGGTGGGCGTTAGCGACATTGTCACAATCACCATCACCAATGATGAAGATGGTAAACAGGCTCATAAATCATTTACAGTTTTCTCAAGCTCATGAAAGTCATAAATAGGCTCAGTGTATTTTAATAAAAAGTTTGATAATTTCTGCATATTCTTTAAGTAGAATCTCAACTTAACTCTTAAAAATGTATCAACAGATTTGCACATTTTGCGTTCGGCTCACATATGAGTTCTCTTCTGATCTTTTTTGCATAAGTATCAGGCAGATATTGTTTGTTTTCACTATAAGTAGAGATGCAGGATCCTCCCTGACCACATTCTTTAAAAAAACAAAACTTTATAAAGTCCCCTTTGACATTAACTTTGACCTATTTTATGTATATATTTGTTTCATTATAAGGTAGTAAACAATATTTGTACACATAATGTTTTTCTTCCTCCGGATGATGACACACATTAAACATCTCTGTATGCCTCTTAGGGTTTCCTAGTTTCCTATATATCTAAATAATATATATATATATATATATATATATATATATATATACATATAAATAAAACTAATGCCAGCCGCATTTGTCTTCCCTTATTGATTAAAAGGGCAGCACTTTGACCTTTCCCCTCTCCTTTTCCTCCAGCTCCGATCATTGAGTTTGAGCAGGCGTCCTACCAGGTCAGAGAGCCTCCTGGTCCCGATGGCATCGAGGTTCTCAACATCAAGGTGATCCGTGGGGGGGATCTAGACCGGACCTCCAAGATCCGCTGCAGCACCCGGGATGGATCGGCCCAGTCTGGAGTCGACTACAATCCCAAGAGCCGAGTGCTTAAATACACCCCTGGTCAGTGGTCATGTGACTAATCCAGAAAAAAGTTACCTTTCAAGAGAGATTCTGAGAAGTTCTGACAATCAATATGTCTTAAACGTCTTCCCTCTGTAGGGATGGACCACATCCTGTTCAAAGTGGAGATTCTGTCCAATGAGGACAGGGAGTGGCACGAGTCCTTCTCATTGGTGCTTGGCCCTGACGACCCTGTGGAGGCGGTGCTCGGGGAGATCACTACGGCAACGGTGACCATTTTGGACCAGGAGGCTTCAGGCAGCCTCATCCTCCCTTCCACGCCTATTGTAAGAAATGTTAAACACCTCACTTTTCACAGGGTTTTAAATGAAATAATGGCAAATATGACTTTTTAATCCAGTCTGTCTTATTTGATGCAAACTCAGAACAATATAACGATTTAAAGGAGTACTCATTTGATGAAATGAAAACAATGTAATAAAGAAGAAAGTTGAATTCCAAAGAAAACTTCATCAGTACCCATCCTGCTTCCTCCTCAGGTGGTCTCCCTCGCCGACTATGATCACGTCCAGGAGGTGACCAAGGAAGGCAGCAAGAAGACGCCCTCTCCAGGTTACCCTCTGGTGTGCGTCACCCCCTGTGACCCTCACTACCCAAAGTACTCTGTGATGAAGGAGCGCTGCGAGGAGGCCGGCATCAACCAGACCCAGGTTCACTTCTCCTGGGAAGTGGCGGCGCCCACCGACACCAGCGGCGCCCGGTCCCCCTTCGAGACAGTCACAGACACCACCCCATATACCAGCGTCAACCATATGGTGAGTTGGGATTTCTAAAAAGGAATAGTTTAAAGTATATATAGATGGACGACACAGCTCCACTTCCTGCCACTGTGAAGCCAATATATCCAGGATACAGGAGCAGCCATCTTGAGATTTTGATGTATTGGAGCCTAAGGCTATTAGCTTGAGCCACCTAGCTCCTACGTTAGCACCACGGTAGCTGCTTGGCTAGAAATACACAACAACTAACCATAATATCTCTATAAATACATTTATGATCAATTTGACAAACTGATCTATTACACAGACTCGTGACAGTTATGGAAAGTTAAAGTTACTTCTCTTCCTTAGCATCCGAGATGAAATATCACTCAGAGCAGCTGTCAATCACAGCTGTCAATCATGACGTCTCCCCCCTCTCGCATCAAAAAACTCAAATAAAACCAAATTTATCTGAAAAATGAACACTTGAATATACATTAGCGTAATAAGAACTTAAATGATAGAAAGCTAAACTTAACCCTGTGAAAAATGTATTTGACGTGAACTGTTTAGTGTGGCCCGTGTCCCGTCTGCTAACATGGAGGGGGCGGGATTTTAACAGCATGATAAAGGCAGCAGCTGGACAGCTAAGATGATGTTATAATCTTTAAAGAAAATAGCTGTTAAATCGCATTAAACATCCTACTTTATAAGTGGTAGGCAGGAGCCCAGGATAGCTGATGTTCCCTCTGTCGGCCTCTCCTGCCGTCTCACATGTCTCACCCACTCTGCTCTGTCTCAGGTCCTGGACAGTATTTATTTCAGCCGTCGCTTCCACGTCCGCTGCGTCGCTCAGGCCAGGGATAAGGCGGGTCACCTTGGAACACCGCTGAGGAGCAACATCGCCACCATCGGCATAGATGGCTCCATCTGCCATACGCCGGTAACCACGGGAACCGCCAGGGGATTCCAGGCTCAGTCTTTTATCGCTACGCTCAAATACCTCGACGTCAAGCACAAGGAGCATCCCAACCGGTGAGAAGGAGCGAGCTGATGGTGGCTTTTTAAAATGCATAAACGTGTTGAAGTCGTACGGTTTGTTAATGTCGCGCTGTGCGTCTTTGTTTAGAATCCACATCTCAGTGCAGATCCCCCATCAGGACGGCATGCTCCCCCTGGTGTCCACCATGCCGCTGCACAACCTGCACTTCCTGCTGTCAGAGTCCATCTACAGGCAGCAGCACGTCTGCTCCAACCTTGTCACCCTCAAAGACCTGCAGGGTCTCTCCGGTCAGTCACACAAACACACAATCGCATAAACACACATAAGGAGCTGCTGTGAATCCTCTTAACATCAAAGCAGTAGATGAAACATACACACCTTCAGGATATTGAGTAAATATGATTTACATGACATTTAACATTTATTTGATGTTCACAGCCAGAATAATTTAGAATGAATACAACATTGGAAATGTTCCTCTTTGTTTACTAGTTTATGATACATGCAAGGTGTCCTGATGTATGGAAGTAATGAACGAATTAGATGTAAAGAACATAAAGAATGTATTTCCTCCAAATGTGTTATTTTTCATATTGACCACATACCACAGAAAACAATGTAGGCTGTGTTCACATCCTGATCCTGTCTTCAAAAATGTTTAGTTATCGTCTGGTAATTTGGCATCAGGCTGAATTATTGTTTATGTAGTTACTTGCAATGTACTATACCTCGCACAATCAGTTAGAATTGTGCTTAAACTTTAACCAGATCTTTGTTTAAAGGTTCAGTTGGTAACTTTATTAAAGATAATATTATGTATAAATCATACTTGATCAGACACTAATCTCTGACAGTAGTGCATGAGACAGATCATCTGTGAGAGGTTCTGAATGATCTCCTGTCACCATGGCACAGAGGGTTCTCAGATCTGTTTCAGCTAATACAAACGTTGACAACGTTCTGCCACAGAGTCGGGTTTCCTGGACGACGTGTCCTACGACAGCATCTCTCTGGGGCCGGGTTACGACCGCCCCTACCAGTTCAACCCCAACGTCCGGGAGGCCAAGAGCATCCAGCTCTACAAGCACCTCAACCTCAAGAGCTGCATCTGGACCTTTGACGCCTACTACGACATGACGGAGCTCATCGACGTCTGCAGTGGCTCCGTCACCGCCGATTTCCAGGTTCGTAAGGAGCCAGTTCTTTCTGTGACATACAGATTCCAGCCATGAAGAAAGTTTTCATTTCAATTTAAATTGTGCCAAAAGGATCAATTAGAGCAACTCAACTATGTAACAGTGTGTAACATTAGTAGCTTTCAATCCTGATCTTACACCTTAAAGTGCTTACATGTCAAGGTACTAAATATATCTGGAACACCACCAAAATGTAAACCTGGGGCTTTTGACCATATCATCATTAGTAGTTTCGTCAGTTGTTATGGAAACTAGATTTTTGAGAGAACATTTGTGTCCGTGTTTGCTTAAAAGTTTGAGTCCATTCTTGACCTTGCGACAAACTGTTCCATCAGAAGCTCCAGAGCAAGCGAGTACATGGAGTTTGAGTGGATAATGTTTCGTCAACGGATGTTTCCAAGGTCACGAATGAGCTGTCAAGTTTAATCAGTTGTTATTTAGCTCAAGGCCCATCTGTCAGCCTAATCGCACAGAAGTGACAGACAAGAAATAACTAATTTTCTGAGGGTACAATGTCCTTGGTGGAGAAAACAGGAGAAAAAAAAGTCAATTATAGAGCAGATCATATCTGAATATTGTATTCAACAATCAACAAGACAAAGTGCTCAAACCCTCGTATGACTCTGAGGCGTCTCAGCCTGCAGGTGGAGAGCCGACATTAAAGCATGCTGTTGTATATCTGCAGGTTCGGGACTCGGCTCAGTCCTTCCTGACGGTGCAGGTTCCTCTCTACGTGTCCTATATTTACGTGACGGCACCGAGAGGCTGGGCGTCTCTGGAGCATCACACCGAGATGGAGTTCTCCTTCTTCTACGACACGGTGCTCTGGAGGACAGGTCAGGACCAAACACAGCAGAGCTAATGAACTGAGTTTCTCTTTATGAGCCAAATATGACGTAAAGTTAGTACATGTCTCCCTTTATGCATTCCTTCTGGCTCCGCATGTACATATTTCAGTTTAACCAAAACTAAATCTGTAGAGTCTTAACCATGTGATTATGACAACATATTTTGCAGCTTTTGAAACTAAGCACAAAACAAACTCTTATATTGGACGTACATTCACGGTGCAGTTCCCCCGAGCAATTATATTGCAGCGATCTCGCTCAATACTGGAACAATTAAAAAGAAGAAAAATCTGAATTGTATTTGAAAAGTTACCGTTTAATTTAGATGTGAGTTTGGTGTTTTATTTTATTACATGATGTTATTTATTTATAACTCTTTATAAAACTTAAGTTAACTTTATATAACTTTATAACATCTTTATTACTGTTGTACATGTGTGTTTGCTATTTCATTTTGTTGTACCTTGTGCAATGACAATAAAGTCATCATATTCTACTCTCTAGGATCAGTGTCACAGTATGTTGTATTTATCTGATCAGCGTTGCACTGCTTTAGTCCTGATCTAACCTCTGTCTTCCTTGGCGGTGTTTCCTGAGTGCAGGTATCCAGACTGACAGCGTCCTCTCAGCCAGACTGCAGATCATCAGGATCTACATCAGAGAAGACGGACGGCTGGTGATTGAGTTCAAAACCCACGCCAAATTCAGAGGTCAGTTCACAACAGCCACCACATATGTTAGGGTCCAAGGAAAGTCTGTTTGTAATAAAACAGGACTGATAGATGACGATCAACAGAGGAGTATGTTGGTGCCAAGCGACGGATGTTCTCGGCCAGTCCACTTCTACTTCAGAGCATAAAACTCAAATTTTTCCTCCAGGTCAGTTTGTCCCTGAGCACCACACTCTGCCGGGCCACAAGTCCCACCTGATGGCTCCCGACCACCTCGGGGGCATCGAGTTCGACATTCAGCTGCTGTGGAGCGCTCAGACCTTTGACTCACCGTACCAGCTGTGGAGGGCCACCAGCTCCTACAGCAGGTCAGTCACTTCAGCCACACTTGATCAGAGAAGACATACTGACATTTTACAGTTCAGCTGGAGGGAAAATGGTAGCTCAAGGTTTACTGCAAAGTTGCTTTAACATTTAGGAAGACTTAAAGATATAGGAAACGTTCAGATTGGCACCAACTATGGAGAAATGAACACATTTTAAACTGCAAAAGTAGACTTTAGTTGGAGGTTGATGTCAAGTTTGCTGCAGGGACTGTCAGTACCTTCCTTCTGGAACAACATTAAAACTGTTCTGTGGAAATCCTCACGTGATACGTTTGAACTCTGAAGCTTTTTATCTGCGCTTCAGATCCACCTTTCACATCTTCAGTGTACTTGACTGTGCCTTGTTTATGATCCTTACTGTGAATCCTTCAACAGGAAGGACTATTCCGGAGAGTACACCGTCTTCTTGGTCCCCTGCACCGTCCAGCCCACTCAGCCCTGGATCGACCCCGGGGACAAACCTCTGTCCTGCACGGCTCATGCTCCAGAGAAGTGCGTCTGCTGAAACAGTCTTGAGTTACATCAGGACATTTGTTATAGGAGATATATTATGCTCATTTTGAGGTTCATACTTGTATTTTGGGTTTCTACCAGTACATGCTTTAATGTTCAAAGAAGACATTGTTGTTCTGATGCTGTCTGCATGAACATATCTGTAGTCTCCATCTGTCTCTTTAATCAGACTGTCTCTTGTCTCTTCTACCTTTATATGTATTGTTGTGACATCACAACTTTACCGTTTCTGAATACGGGCAGTGCGCATTTCTACACGGATTGAGCATTCAAATACATTCACAGTTTTTATATAGCAAAAGTTCTCTTACAATATAGCCAGGTGGTGCATTGTAGGAACAGGACGACAAATGAAAGATCTTGAATCCTGAGCTGTCTCTTTGTTGTTTGACAGGTTTCTGGTGCCCATCGCCTTCCAGCAGACCAACCGGCCCGTTCCTGTGGTTTACTCCCTCAACACGGAGTTCCAGCTGTGTAACAACGAGAAGGTGTTCATGATGGACCCCGCCGCCACTGATGTCTCTATGGCTGAGATGGACTACAAGGGAGCGTTCTCCATGGGTATGTGGAGAGAAACACAACCAACCTTCTAAAAAATCTCAAAAATGTTTACGCACATGTAAAAATAAAACAAACCCCATCCCTCTGCCGCCCCCTGCAGGTCAGACTATGTACGGCAGGGTGCTGTGGAACCCTGAGCAGAACCTGAACGCTGCCTATAAACTGCAGCTGGAGAAGGTTTACCTCTGCACCGGCAGGGACGGATACGTTCCCTTCTTTGACCCCACAGGGACGCTGTACAATGAGGGGCCGCAGTACGGCTGCATCCAGCCCAACAAGCACCTCAAACATCGCTTCCTACTGCTGGTACAAAGATTTCATTTGTCTTTTGTTTTCTCTGGTCTGTGGTACACGTTTGAAGAGCTTTAATCCAAATGCATGATATGTCTGCCTGGGGCTAAATATCATTACAAAGATTATTATAAAATATGAAATCCTGACATACTGAGGATTCAGAATGTTTCCACTTGGTTACAGGTTTAACATGATAAAGAAGGTCTGTACAAGAACAATGCATCTGTTGCTCTGAAGGGAAGGGATTGGACTGCTGGATACAAATAAGAATATAAAGGGGAGAACTTATGAAAATAGACGTCTCACATAAATATGATCAAATATTCTTATTCATACTATGAAACAAGGAAGTTAGAGACAAACGCCTGTCTCATATAAAAGCCTGGTCGTCTTTTTCGTTGAGGTAAATTATTTTGTCAACAATTGGAGGATCTGTTCCGCTCGTTGTTGCTCAAAGAGAAGCCGGCTGCAGCAGCTGGAGCAAAGATACAACCACAACATTCTCATAAAGCTGACGCTGAAGTCTCTTCATTTAAAGAGAGAAGCTTCACATTCTTCTCAATGAAGAAAGATGTTTGATGAAAGCCTGCATATCATTCCAGAATAAACAACCAAATCTTTGATTCATTTTGTTTCAAGCAATCAATCTGCTTATCCTCCCTTTTTTTCTTTTTCGTTTTTTCCTTTGTATATTTATTTTTCTGTCACTCACTCTGTCAAGCGTCTTTGAGTTACTTGAAAAGCGCTATACAAGTCTAATGTATTATTATTATTATTATTATTATTATTATTATTATTATTATTATTATTATTATTATTATTATTATTATTATCAATATCAATACATTTAGCTGAATTTACCTTCTTTACGACTCCAACCCTCCAGTAGAAAGATTGTATAGATTTATGTGCTTCAGATGACCTAAGATAGACATGTTCTTCCTATAACGTTACGCACACACACACACACACACACACAGACAGACATACACACACACACACATACACACACACACACACACACACACACACACACTCACAGATCTTCGTTTTTTTTACCCGCCACACCAGTCTGACCAGTCCCACTTCTCATCAGAATTGTTCAAGGATATTCAAAGTCTGTGGGTTATTTAAACTACTGACTCTCTTCATGTAAATTCTCTTCCTGCTGTGTGGATGTTGTTGCTAACACACTCTCATTATGTGTAGCAGTGATACTGCTCTAATGCATGTGTCCTGCATCTACACTCTGCTGCAGACAGATGAAAACAGAGTAACCCTTATTTTGATTATGTTCTCTTCATGTTTCCTCTGCAGGATCGTAAACAGCCCGACGTTTGTGACAACTTCTTCCACGACGTTCCCTTCGAGGCTTCCTTTGCCTCGGACATCCCAGAGCTGCAGTCCATGACGGGCATGCCGGGCGTTGACGGCTTTACAATGAAGGTTGATGCTCTGTACAAGGTGTGTGGAGCCACCTGCACGACAGCTCTGTCACGTGTTTCAGAGTCCCTGTTGCCGTGGCAATATCAATTAATCTAAGGTTCTCCGTGGTTAGCCCGACAAGACGAGAACAAAATAAGTATTTATAAATCAGTTTGCACCAGAATGCTTCCTTGAGAAAGAAGGGAAAGACATTTTATTTACGTATTTAAGACTCTAAAGTTATATTTCCCTGTGTTACTGTAGTCGGATGTCAAAGCATGAACTCTGTACATTGTGATTTATATCATCAGGGTCACAAGCAGAGTTAGAGACGACATAGTGAACACAGTGCAGCGTTTAGCAGATAAAGAGACATAGGTGGATATTTCCCAGAGCTGAAAGAGAGTGAATATTGGACTTACTAAAGATTACTATTGAAGGATAATGCTGCTCTGTGACTGCTGGATGTGTACATAACACCACATGATGACATGTTGATGTGTCCTCTGCCCCGAAGTTAAAGCAAGTTCAAGGTTACCTTTTTAAGAAAAGGGGATATTCATAATACAGTGTGGTAACATGTTTAAGAATGTAATTTTTTTATTTCATTAATTTACCTGGTAATTGAGTGTAAGATTACGGTATAAGACTTATACTATAAGTGGGGATTTTCTGAATGACGTTTAGAGATGGGAATCATTATGATAAGATAAAACTTGATTTATCTCGAGCAGTTGCAGTGCAACGTGGGAAAGAGTGCCAAAAAAGAAAATATAAACAATAAAGGTTATCAATAAAGTGCAAAACTAAATGTACACGATGTCAGAAATGTATAATAACTGCAACTAATATAACTAACTAACTAATAGCATAGTTATATTTCTGTACATATGTTATTAGGTGGGACCTGGAGTAATTGGGCAACGCCCTCTTTCTCTCTCTCTGTTGATTGACAGGTGGAGGCGGGGCATCAGTGGTACCTGCAGGTGATTTATGTGATCAGCCCAGAGTCTCGCTCCAGCCCCAGGATTCAGCGCTCGGTGACCTATGAGCTGAGCCGTCCTAAACGTGACCTGGTGGATCGCAGCGGGCGTCTGACGCTGGACGAGTCTCTGATCTACGACAACGAGGGCGACCAGGTGAAGAACGGCACCAACATGAAGTCGCTCCGCCTGGAGGCCGGGCCCTCCGCCAGCTTCAACGCCCACGTGGGCAGCACTGTGGGCGGGGGCGTGGCCGCCCTCACCCTGCTGGTGCTGGTCCTGCTGGCCGCCTGCTTCACGTTCCGCCGCTGCCGCCGCTCGGCCGTAAAAAAGAGCAAGAAGGCTCAGAAAGTGTACGAGGAGTATCCTCTCAACACCAAGGTGGAGGTGTGCATGGACAAGTGTATGGAGAAGAACTTCAGCTCCAAACACTGCACAGTGAGAAACATCAACATCCTCAACCGCAACCAGGAGACCAACGGCAAGGCCAAGGTCAAACAGGTCAACCTGGAGGTCAAGCTCCAAAACAACCTCAACGACGGCACTGAGGTCTGAAACACGGACGAGGAAGAAGAGAGGGAGAGGAGGAAGTGAAATTGAAAAAAAAGGTATTTTGTAAAAGAAAGTTTGTACTTAAGGAACGAGATGTTTGTTAATGTATTTTTATACCACTTTGAAAAAAGGGAAGAGTGTGACGTGCAGACAGCTACGCAGCGTTTGAATCATTTCGCAACTGGGCTACCTCAGGAATCCACAAACCACTCAGCTGCGTGAAACAGCCAAAACATCTGCATCCAAACTCCATCTGAAACCGTCGTTATTATCATTACTGTTTTACTTGACATTTACATCGTTTTTAGCACCAAGATGGTGACTGGTAGCTCAGACACTGGTGATTGTTTCACCAATAACACTGCTGTATTAAGTCATTTCACTGCTACTAAATGTCACTACTGTGGAGTGGTAGCCAGAGTAGAAGTCCTCTGCATTAATCCTTATCATGCAGATAAATGAACTCTAAGAACTGATTCGACATTTCCCTGTGGACTTCTACGTCGGCTACAGCTGCTTCTGACTGCTGTGAAGGTATAGAGCACATACAGTGTGCCCGAGGTCGAATAAGTGCAGAGTGTAAATAATAACAAAGATGAATGATACCTATTCAAGTGCAATTACGCAATACATTTTGTTAATCCTTCCCTCACGAGCAGGAACTTTGTTTGCATTTAAAAGTGTATTTCAAGCCTTACTTAGAGACATTTGTACTGTCACGTTGAAAACAACCCCGTCATTATTGTGTTTGTTTTCTTTCTTTCTTTTTGTCCGTACTGTACTATGATAGCTGCCAATATTAAGTGCCATGCAGTATTTCCTCACAAATTTCAAAACGAATCATCCAAAGTGTTTTTCTTTTTCTTTTCCAAGAGTGAGAAAGTGAGAACATTTCCATGTGATTGTAAAAAATCAGACGCCGCCGTTTGGAAAACAAAGGTTTCGATCCCGTCCACATGAATGAGTGCTTTAGCCTTACTACCGTTCCAATGAAAATAATCACTGTTTAAAATGATGTATTTTATAAGAGATGTGTATCTGCCTGCCTTCGTTCCGCCCAAAGACACAAAATAAATGTGTTCTTTTTTCTCATTTCTGTATTATTATGTTATTATGTTACGCTCAGCTACTGATGTACCCATGATGTTAAAGTCACATTAAAGTTTTTAAGTGGTTGGAGAGCACTGCAAAAGAAAAGAAACGTTCTCATATGAGATGTTGACGTATCTTTCTCTCCATTGGTCTCTCTGATCCCGCCTCCTGTCCTCCTTCAAATGTGTGCCTATCAAAACAACACGGGAACAGGAAAATGTGGGAAATAACAATATATTTTTGGTGCTATCATTTTGTGGAAAATAACTACAACGCTATCAACATGATGCCTGTATTTGGTGCCTTTTTTAGTAATAAAAATAATTGAAACCCAAGATCGTGTCTGTGTTTATTGTTCATGAGTTTTCATTATTTTCAGAAGTACGTGTATATGTTATGTACATGTATTAGTAATAGCAGCAATTTGTCATTTATATAGGAAAAGTATTTGGGCATTTTTTCTGATGCTACACAACAAAATTGGATATGATGTTTACGGGTAGAGAAATTTTAAATTCTCACAACAATTATTCCTGAAATTGACCAAAAGTGACACTTTTTCCATCAATGTTTCCTCTTGAGACGCTGAAAAACTGCCTGTAAAACAGCATCAACACTTTGAAACTATCAATCAAAGTCCACCACGAGCATGGCTAACTGTCATAAAGTTTACAAAACACCTGAACAGTTTAATGTTAGGAAAAGTTCATCAACAGAACATGTTCAAAGAAAAAGATGAAAATAATTACCTAACCCTTTTTTTAAAAGGCAAATAAAACTGACGTGATTTAAAACTACAGATCGTATTTCATATTATGAAGAAGCAGGCCTTCTAAATGTGAGTAAAACTCTTCTGGTGTGGACTGAAGAAACTGAACTGGAGCTTCAGGACTGCTTTGTGTGTACAAACTGGGAGGAGTTTAAACTGCTGCTCTGAGGGATGACTCTACTGTGGATTTAGAGGAATATGCTTCCAGTGTTACTGGCTACATCAGCATTTGTGTGGAAAACATTGTGCCCACAAAACGCTGTAGGACATACCCGAATGAGAAACCCTGGATTAACTGTGAGGTTCGGTCCATGCTACGTGCTCGCTCCACTGCATTTGCCTCAGGCAACTCTGAGGACTATAAGAAGGCCAGATACGACCTGTGTAGATCCATCAAAGAGGCCAAGAGGCAACACAGACTGAGGATGGAGGGATTCTACTCCACCTCAGACTCCCGACGCATGTGGCAAGGCCTGCAACACATCACAGACTACCAGCAGAGAAGCAGGGGGGTCACAACCAGCCAACCCACACTACCAGATGAGCTAAATGAGTTCTATGCACGCTTTGAGGTCCTCAACACCAATCACCAGAGAGGGTTTTTGACCACAGAGCGCACACAGGACTCACCACTCACTGTGACATCAGCAGAGGTGCGTACGGTCCTGAGGAGAATAAACCAACGGAAGGCAGCCGGCCCAGACAACATCTCCTCCGTGTCTGCTCATCAGAGCTGGCTGACGGGCTTGCTGACATTTTTAACATGTCACTAGCACAATCCTTTGTGCCCACCTGCTTCAAAACAATCACCATCGTGCCCCTCCCCAAGAAAAACCCTCTGCAGACCCTCTGCAGTTTGCGTACCATCATAACCGGTCCACTGACGACGCTATCAACCCCGTCATCCACACTTGTATCATCAAGATGATACAACAGTCATTGGACTGATCACTGGTGGGGCGGAGGCAGCGTACAGAAGAGAGGTGGCAGACCTGGTGACCTGGTGTCAGGACAATAATCTCTCCCTGAACGCAGAAAAAAACAAGGAGATGATGATTGATCCACGGAGGAAGAGTGTGCAGCACACACCATAGATGAGACTGAGGTGGACAGGGTGAAGTTCCTCTGAACCCTCATCAGCGAGGATCTCACCTGGTCTCACAACACACGACAGAACATCAAGAAATCCCAGCAGTGACTGTACTTCCTAAGGAGGCTGAGAAAATTTGGCATGTCATCCAAAATTCTCAGCAACTTCTACAGAGCGTCCTTACCAGTGCCATCACGGTATGGAAACTGCAGCGTGTGATAAAAACTGCACAGTACATCACAGGAGCAGCCTTCCCCTCACAACAGGACATTTACACCTCCAGGGCCACCAGGAGAGTCCAAAACATTATCAGGGACAGTACACACCCCCAGCACAGACTCTTCACTCTCCTGCTCTCAGGCAGGCGCCACAGGAGTCTAAAATCATACGACAATGAATATCTTGAATCTTGAAATGTAGACATCTGAAATGTCCGAGCTGTCCCTGAAGGCGGCACGTGGCTGCACAAAGTGGGCGTGTCCAGGTGACTTCAGGTAGATATTTCAGAGGCTGAAGGTGTGGTGGCAGAACACTTTTCCGGTTCAATCTGATATCCAGGTGAGCGTTTCTTTGCTTTCTTTAACTCACATTTAGTCTTCTAGCGCACTCATGTAGTGTTCGACTGTTGCTGTAGTAACAGATTATTAAAGGGTTAAAACGGAGTTCTGTACACCGATGATTACTTTTCTCATGAACTCATTGTTACCTGTGTAAAAACTAAATATATCCATTCTGTTCACGTAAGAAAGTGTCGCATTTGATCTATATTGCTTACTTACAACTTGACAGCAAGTTTATTATATTAAATATATGTTTTAATTCCTGTTTATCACTAAACGAAACCCAGAAGCGTCAAGTGTGCTTTGATCTAATGTTATGGCATTTATTTTTATTTTTTTAATCTGCTATGGTAATTTATTTTATTTCCATTGGATATCAACATTTGGTGATCATATTAAGATCGATTGAAAAACTCGTTTTTATTTAGTTTTCCGGTTATATTTTGACAGTGACGTGAAATTGCAGCAGCTTCAGTAATGACGCTGAACAAACATGGATGTGTCCGCATGACGGGTGTTTAAAGATGTTGGAGAAACTTGACAGACGCGTTAAGGATATTACAGAAATACTAAGACTGCTGTAAGGTCACGATTACGGTCATTTACTACTGGACAGATGAAGATTAGCGCCATATTGACGTTCATTTGGGTATCTCTTGGCCATATAACAACATCAGGATTATGGCTTTATTCTCACAATTTAGAGTTTTCCACTGAGATTAATCAATCGTCAAATAACTAGTAGTAGTCAAGATAACTGAAGCCAAATTGATATTTCATCGTGACACTTGCTCTTGGCTTTCACAGGAAGGAGTCTTACAGAATATTCTAAAAATATTTAATAGGCTAATATTTAATAGGTAACCAGACATCTAAACTCACTTATTGAGTTAATTCAACATGTTCTAATGCATGAAAGGAATTACACAGACTAGGGGAAGGTTACAAAATGGGACATAATATACACACTAAATTGCTATTGTAAACTCTGTTTGAACACTTTTGAATTTGTGCTGTTTTATGAATGAAGTTTGGTCAGAATATGTCAAGAATAGTCTCTGGATCATTTGTATGTAGCCTATTTATTGTTGCACAGTGGACAATATAAGGGAACACCTTATCTTAGAGTTCAAGGTGATATTGTGACACTAAAATTAAATGTGTATATATATTTAATATTTCGTCCACTAAATGCGTCACCTTCTCCTGAGTCTACGGGCGCGGCGTCTTCTCCTGCAGGTGGCTAATGTTGAGTTTCACCCCGCCTAACTTGGTATGCTAACCATGGATAAAACAAAACAAAAAGAGTTTAATTCTGCGTGGACATGTATATTTGCTTTCACTGCCAACAATACTAGCTTACCTGCATGCTTGATATGTGGCGAGAAATTGGCAAACAACAAAAAAATGTAATGTTGAAACTCAACATTTAAAGAACACACAGCATTTGCTGAAAAGTACCGAACGGCAGATGCATGAAAAAGAGCAAAGAAATCATCGAGTTCATGCCGCTAAAAGGCTGTGAGGCTGTTGTGAATTGTTTAAAAGCCAAATAAATAAACCACCACCATGTGAAAACACAACGAAACAGACATAAACTGACACAATTAAATACAAACTGGCCTATTTCTCATTAGGCCACAGCTATAGGATTTTATTAATTACATTTTTATATTATATTTTTTATTGTTTTGTGTATTTTATATTATATTCATTTTTATTTAATTTGATTCAACACATATGGGGAGGACTCAAAAAGGCCTGCATAGTTCTGTGTTCAATTTATTTCAAAGTAGGCCGAAACATGCCAGTGTATCTTTTTCCTTCTCTTCAAAAGAGTTTGGTGTTTTCCTTTTGTTAAAACAGGTAAAAATAGCAATATGATCTCAACAGTTTCCTTTATTGTCATTTTGAAATTTCATAAAAGCAACAAATATACTATAGCTATATACAAAACTTTTAAGCTGTTATCAAATATGTTTTGTGGCTCGAGACATTTGAGTAGGTGGAAGAGGGGCAACATGGCTCTTCTGATAGTAAAGGTTGCCGACTCCTGATCTAGAGCTTGCCACCATACAAAATAACAAGAAAGCCTCAAAGTTAATTTTCTTTTCTTTTTTTACAGAAGAACTTCCTGTTGTTATCATGGCGTCTTTATGGGTAAGCCAAGTTCTGTGTATTTATTAAATGTATTTATAAGATTGACCGATTTTTGTTTTTGTTTTTAATTAAACTGATAAACTTTCTGCAGGATGACTTGGACAGTCTTGTGAATACCCCTTCCTCGTTCACAGCAACAGTAGGTCCAACTAGAACTTAAATTGATTTCAGGCTTTACTGTGATTGCAAGGCATAAATTAAAACCAATACAAACTGTCTGCCTGTTCTTCAGACTGGAGAGAGAGGAACCATCAAGCCCAAAGCTAACTTTGATGCAGGAGACGATGCTGTGGCTCTGAGGAAGGCCATTGAAGGACTTGGTACAAAACACACACACAAAGTCTATGTTATAAACATAATCTTTCCAGGATACAGAAATTAACATAACTTCAGTAAATGACAAGATATCTCTAAAGTTAATTGTCAAATTACAGTCAGTCCCTGTTGTATTTTAAGATGAAGTCTTTCTAACGTGCTAATGGATTCCATAATGGTAAATATGATTATAATAATAAACATATTTTAATATGGGGCACTTCTAAGAAGCTTTACATAACAAGCTAAATTAGTAAAACCCAATACAGCACAGAATCATGTAATAATGCTAATTGAGCAACATGGATATATATATATATATATATATATATATATATATATATATATATATATATATATATATATATATATATATATATATATATATATATATATATATATATATATATATATATATATATATATATATATATATATTTTTTTTTTTTTTTTTTTTTTGTATTGTGTCATGGATGACTTAACACTCCTATTGTTTCATAAACTCCTGTTTATGGTGGTGTTTAATAACTTATCTTGCAGCTAAATTCTAGCTTGCCTTAGCTTGCAGCTAAATTCAAGCTTGACTTAGCTTGCAGCTAAATTCAAGCTTGACTTAGCTTGCAGCTTAATTCAAGCTTGCCTTAGCTTGCAGCTAAATTCAAGCTTGCTTAGCTTGCAGCTAAATTCAAGCTTGCCTTAGCTTGCAGCCTAAATTCAAGCTTGACTTAGCTTGCAGCTAAATTCAAGCTTGACTTAGCTTGCAGCTAAATTCAAGCTTGACTTACTTGCAAGCTAAAATTCAAGCTTGACCTTATGCTTGCACTAAATTCAAGCTTGCAGGTAAATTCAAGCTTGCCTTAGGCTTGCAGCTAAATGCAAGCTGCAGCTATTCAAGCTTGCCTGCCGTAGCTTGATCTAATTCAAGCTTGACTTATCTTCGCAGCTAAATTCAAGCTTGCCATTAGCTTCGCAGCCTAAATTCAAGGCTTGACTAGCTTGCAGCCAAATTCAAGCTTGACTTAGCTTGCAGCCAAATTCAAGCTTGACTTAGCTTGCAGCCAAATTCAAGCTTGCCTAGCTTGCAGCTAATTCAAGCTTGCCTTAGCTTGCAGCTAAATTCAAGCTTGCCTTAGCTTTGCAGCTAAATTCAAGCTTGACTTAGCTTGCAGCTAAATTCAAGCTTGCCTTAGCTTGCAGCTAATTCAAGCTTGCCTTAGCTTGCAGCTAAATTCAAGCTTGCCTTAGCTTGCAGCTAAATTCAAGCTTGCCTTAGCTTGCAGCTAAATTCAAGCTTGCCTTAGCTTGCAGCTAAATTCAAGCTTGCCTATAGCTTGCAGCTAAATTCAAGCTTGACTTAGCTTGCAGCTAAATTCAAGCTTGACTTAGCTTGCAGCTAAATTCAAGCTTGACCTTAGCTTGCAGCTAAATACAAGCTTGACTTAGCTTGCAGCTAAATTCAAGCTTGACTTAGCTTGCAGCTAAATTCAAGCTGACTTAGCTTGCAGCTAAATTCAAGCTTGACTTAGCTTGCAGCCAATTCAAGCTTGACTTAGCTTGCAGCCAAATTCAGCTTTGACTTAGGCTTGGCACCAAATTCAAGCTTGACTTAGCTTGCAGCCAAATTCAAGCTTGACTTAGCTTGCAGCCAAATTCAGCTTGACTTAGCTTGCAGCTAAATTCAAGCTTGCCTTAGCTTGCAGCCAATTCAAGCTTGCCTTAAGCTTGCTAGCAAATTCAAGCTGACTTAGCTTGTCAGGCTAAAGTCAAGCTTGCCTTAGCTTGCAGCTAAATTCAAGCTTGCCTTAGCTTGCAGCTAAATTCAAGCTTGCCTTAGCTTGCAGCTAATTCAAGCTTGCCTTAGCTTGCAGCTAAATTCAAGCTTGCCTTAGCTTGCGCCAAATTCAAGCTTGCCTTAGCTTGCAGCTAAATTCAAGCTTGCCTTAGCTTGCAGCTAAATTCAAGCTTGCCTTAGCTTGCAGCTAATTCAAGCTTGCCTTAGCTTGCAGCTAAATTCAAGCTTGCCTTAGCTTGCAGCTAAATTCAAGCTTGCCTTAGCTTGCAGCTAAATTCAAGCTTGCCTTAGCTTGCAGCTAAATTCAAGCTTGCCTTAGCTTGCAGCTAAATTCAAGCTTGCCTTAGCTTGCAGCTAAATTCAAGCTTGACTTAGCTTGCAGCTAAATTCAAGCTTGACTTAGCTTGCAGCTAAATTCAAGCTTGACTTAGCTTGCAGCTAAATTCAAGCTTGCCTTAGCTTGCAGCTAAATTCAAGCTTGACTTAGCTTGCAGCTAAATTCAAGCTTGCCTTAGCTTGCAGCTAAATTCAAGCTTGTCTAGCTTGCAGCTAAATTCAAGCTTGACTTAGCTTGCAGCTAAATTCAAGCTTGCAGTACTTAGCTTGCAGCTAAATTCAAGCTTGACTTAGCTTGCAGCCAAATTCAAGCTTGCCTTAGCTTGCAGCCTAATTCAAGCTTGACTTAGCTTGCAGCCAACTTCAAGCTTGACATAGCTTGCAGCCAAATTCAAGCTTGACTTAGCTTGCAGCCAAATTCAAGCTTGACTTAGCTTGCAGCCAAATTCAAGCTTGACTTAGCTTGCAGCCAAATTCAAGCTTGACTTAGCTTGCAGCTAAATTCAAGCTTGCCTTAGCTTGCAGCTAAATTCAAGCTTGCCTTAGCTTGCAGCTAAATTCAAGCTTGACTTAGCTTGCAGCTAAATTCAAGCTTGCCTTAGCTTGCAGCTAAATTCAAGCTTGCCTTAGCTTGCAGCTAAATTCAAGCTTGACTTAGCTTGCAGCTAAATTCAAGCTTGCCTTAGCTTTCAGCTAAATTCAAGCTTGACTTAGCTTGCAGCCAAATTCAAGCTTGACTTAGCTTGCAGCTCAATTCAAGCTTGCCTTAGCTTGCAGCTCAATTCAAGCTTGCCTTAGCTTTACAGCTAAATTCAAGCTTGACTTAGCTTGCAGCTAAATTCAAGCTTGACTTAGCTTGCAGCCAAATTCAAGCTTGACTTAGCTTGCAGCCAAATTCAAGCTTGACTTAGCTTGCAGCTAAATTCAAGCTTGACTTAGCTTGCAGCCAAATTCAAGCTTGACTTAGCTTGCAGCCAAATTCAAGCTTGACTTGGCTTGCAGCCAAATTCAAGCTTGACTTAGCTTGCAGCCAAATTCAAGCTTGACTTAGCTTGCAGCCAAATTCAAGCTTGACTTGGCTTGCCGCCAAATTCAAGCTTGACTTGGCTTGCCGCCAAATTCAAGCTTGACTTGGCTTGCCGCCAAATTCAAGCTTGACTTAGCTTGCCGCCAAATTCAAGCTTGACTTAGCTTGCAGCCAAATTCAAGCTTGACTTAGCTTGCAGCTAAATTCAAGCTTGACTTAGCTTGCAGCTAAATTCAAGCTTGCCTTAGCTTTCAGCTAAATTCAAGCTTGCCTTAGCTTTCAGCTAAATTCAAGCTTGCCTTAGCTTGCAGCTAAATTCAAGCTTGATTTAGCTTGCAGCTAAATTCAAGCTTGACTTAGCTTGCAGCTAAATTCAAGCTTGACTTAGCTTGCAGCTAAATTCAAGCTTGCCTTAGCTTTCAGTTCAGCTAAATTCAAGCTTGCCTTAGCTTTCAGCTAAATTCAAGCTTGCCTTAGCTTTCAGCTAAATTCAAGCTTGCCTTAGCTTGCAGCTAAATTCAAGCTTGCCTTAGCTTGCAGCTAAATTCAAGCTTGCCTTAGCTTGCAGCCAAATTCAAGCTTGCCTTAGCTTGCAGCTAAATTCAAGCTTGCCTTAGCTTGCAGCTAAATTCAAGCTTGCCTTAGCTTGCAGCTAAATTCAAGCTTGACTTAGCTTGCAGCTAAATTCAAGCTTGCCTTAGCTTGCTGCTAAATTCAAGCTTGCCTTAGCTTGCAGCTAAATTCAAGCTTGACTTAGCTTGCAGCAAAATTCAAGCTTGCCTTAGCTTTCAGCTAAATTCAAGCTTGCCTTGGCTTGCAGCTAAATTCAAGCTTGCCTTGGCTTGCAGTTAAATTCAAGCTTGCCTTAGCTTTCAGCTAAATTCAAGCTTGCCTTAGCTTTCAGCTAAATTCAAGCTTGCCTTAGCTTGCAGCTAAATTCAAGCTTGCCTTGGCTTGCAGCTAAATTCAAGCTTGCCTTGGCTTGCAGTTAAATTCAAGCTTGCCTTGGCTTGCAGTTAAATTCAAGCTTGCCTTAGCTTTCAGCTAAATTCAAGCTTGCCTTAGCTTGCAGCTAAATTCAAGCTTGCCTTAGCTTGCAGTTAAATTCAAGCTTGCCTTAGCTTGCAGCTAAATTCAAGCTTGACTTAGCTTGCAGCTAAATTCAAGCTTGACTTAGCTTGCAGCCAAATTCAAGCTTGACTTAGCTTGCAGCCAAATTCAAGCTTGACTTAGCTTGCAGCCAAATTCAAGCTTGACTTAGCTTGCAGCCAAATTCAAGCTTGACTTAGCTTGCAGCCAAATTCAAGCTTGACTAGCTTGCAGCCAAATTCAAGCTTGACTTAGCTTGCAGCCAAATTCAAGCTTGACTTAGCTTGCAGCCAAATTCAAGCTTGACTTAGCTTGCAGCCAAATTCAAGCTTGACTTAGCTTGCAGCCAAATTCAAGCTTGACTTAGCTTGCAGCCAAATTCAAGCTTGACTTAGCTTGCAGCCAAATTCAAGCTTGACTTAGCTTGCAGCCAAATTCAAGCTTGACTTAGCTTGCAGCCAAATTCAAGCTTGACTTAGCTTGCAGCCAAATTCAAGCTTGACTTAGCTTGCAGCCAAATTCAAGCTTGACTTAGCTTGCAGCCAAATTCAAGCTTGCCTTAGCTTGCAGCCAAATTCAAGCTTGCCTTAGCTTGCAGCCAAATTCAAGCTTGCCTTAGCTTGCAGCCTAAATTCAAGCTTGCCTTAGCTTGCATCTAAATTCAAGCTTGCCTTAGCTTGCAGCTAAATTCAAGCTTGCCTTAGCTTGCAGCTAAATTCAAGCTTGCCTTAGCTTGCAGCTAAATTCAAGCTTGCCTTAGCTTGCAGCTAAATTCAAGCTTGACTTAGCTTGCAGCCAAATTCAAGCTTGCCTTAGCTTTCAGCCAAATTCAAGCTTGCCTTAGCTTGCAGCCAAATTCAAGCTTGACTTAGCTTGCAGCCAAATTCAAGCTTGACTTAGCTTGCAGCCAAATTCAAGCTTGACTTAGCTTTCAGCTAAATTCAAGCTTGCCTTAGCTTTCAGCTAAATTCAAGCTTGCCTTAGCTTGCAGCTAAATTCAAGCTTGCCTTAGCTTTCAGCTAAATTCAAGCTTGCCTTAGCTTGCAGCTAAATTCAAGCTTGCCTTAGCTTGCAGCTAAATTCAAGCTTGCCTTAGCTTGCAGCCAAATTCAAGCTTGCCTTAGCTTGCAGCTAAATTCAAGCTTGCCTTAGCTTGCAGCTAAATTCAAGCTTGCCTTAGCTTGCAGCTAAATTCAAGCTTGCCTTAGCTTGCAGCTAAATTCAAGCTTGCCTTAGCTTGCTGCTAAATTCAAGCTTGCCTTAGCTTGCAGCTAAATTCAAGCTTGACTTAGCTTGCAGCTAAATTCAAGCTTGCCTTAGCTTTCAGCTAAATTCAAGCTTGCCTTAGCTTGCAGCTAAATTCAAGCTTGCCTTGGCTTGCAGCTAAATTCAAGCTTGCCTTGGCTTGCAGTTAAATTCAAGCTTGCCTTAGCTTTCAGCTAAATTCAAGCTTGCCTTAGCTTGCAGCTAAATTCAAGCTTGCCTTAGCTTGCAGTTAAATTCAAGCTTGCCTTAGCTTTCAGCTAAATTCAAGCTTGCCTTAGCTTGCAGCTAAATTCAAGCTTGCAGTTAAATTCAAGCTTGCAGCTAAATTCAAGCTTGCCTTAGCTTGCAGCTAATTCAAGCTTGCCTTAGCTTGCAGCTAAATTCAAGCTTGACTTAGCTTGCAGCCAACTTCAAGCTTGACTTAGCTTGCAGCTAAATTCAAGCTTGCCTTAGCTTGCAGCTAAATTCAAGCTTGCCTTAGCTTGCAGCTAAATTCAAGCTTGACTTAGCTTGCAGCTAAATTCAAGCTTGCCTTAGCTTTCAGCTAAATTCAAGCTTGACTTAGCTTGCAGCCAAATTCAAGCTTGACTTAGCTTGCAGCTAAATTCAAGCTTGCCTTAGCTTGCAGCTCAATTCAAGCTTGCCTTAGCTTTACAGCTAAATTCAAGCTTGACTTAGCTTGCAGCTAAATTCAAGCTTGACTTAGCTTGCAGCCAAATTCAAGCTTGACTTAGCTTGCAGCCAAATTCAAGCTTGACTTAGCTTGCAGCTAAATTCAAGCTTGACTTAGCTTGCAGCCAAATTCAAGCTTGACTTAGCTTGCAGCCAAATTCAAGCTTGACTTGGCTTGCAGCCAAATTCAAGCTTGACTTAGCTTGCAGCCAAATTCAAGCTTGACTTAGCTTGCAGCCAAATTCAAGCTTGACTTGGCTTGCCGCCAAATTCAAGCTTGACTTGGCTTGCCGCCAAATTCAAGCTTGACTTGGCTTGCCGCCAAATTCAAGCTTGACTTGGCTTGCCGCCAAATTCAAGCTTGACTTAGCTTGCCGCCAAATTCAAGCTTGACTTAGCTTGCCGCCAAATTCAAGCTTGACTTAGCTTGCAGCTAAATTCAAGCTTGACTTAGCTTGCAGCTAAATTCAAGCTTGACTTAGCTTGCCGCTAAATTCAAGCTTGCCTGCTTACTAGTTTTTCCCTAACTGTACTCTGTCATATAACAAGTGATCTATACATTTTGATATATAAGTTTGTTAATATCTAAATGAGGCAGTGTCTAAATCTAATCATGATGGTGGGAACACAGCTAAACGAAACGTTAGCAAAACCCAGAGCTGTTCATTCTAGTGGAATACATGCGAGGTGTGTTTTAGGTTATCACATTTAAATGTATTGGATATTTTTATGTTCTATGACGGCTATGCAGGTTCTTACTCAACCTAAACGGCCATACAATAACGGCATCACACACTTTGTTTCTGTTGCACTTTTGCCAGCCAGAAAACACTTCAAATGTTTTTTCTTATTTGTACTGCATAGAGCGGTCTGTGGCTATGAACCTGTTGCTCATGTTGTTCTGATTTTCATGTGGTCACTCCTCGCATTTCTTTTTTTTCTTCACATGTTTCAGGCACAAAAGACAAAGTTTTGATTGACATTTTGACCCATCGAAGCAGCGCTCAGAGGCAGCTCATCTGTGAGGCTTACCACGAAGCCACCGACAGAGTAAGATATCACACGTGTGTGTGTGTGTGTGTGTGTGTGTGTGTGTGTGTGTGTGTGTGTGTGTGTGTGTGAGAGATAAGTCTGGGTTTGGATGTAGTTTCGAGGCCTGGGTGTATTTGCATGGGTGTGGTTCTGTTTGAAAAGTGACGGGTTGTGTTTACGTCATAGACATTAGTGGATGATGTGAAAGGAGACACCAGCGGTGACTTTGAGGATGTGCTGGTGGCGCTCATCACCCCTCCTGCAGCGTTCGACTGCCATGAAGTGATGCGGGCCATGAAAGTCAGTTTTCTCACTTTGTTTCCTTTTCGTCTTATTTTATAACATTACAAATAAATGAGGAAAGAAAGATATTCTAAATAACATGTAGAATACAAAGTCAAACTGGAAAATAATATATCGTAAAGGAATCTAGTTTATTGCCAGGTTTTCACATGATATTTGGTGTATAACGATAAATGTAGTCTGAGAAAAGAAAATGGGTATGGCATTTGTTTGTTGGCTAAAGTGAAGCATTGCATGTTGCTTAAGTTCCTCAATTTGTCCTTTTTTATATTTCTATTTATGATTTGAGGGGTTTAACCAGTTAATTTAAGTTCACTTGTATATTGTCGTTCACGGTGTAAATGGCGTTCACTCGGTCAGCTCCATGTGGTAAAGTAACCGTGTGACGTTGCAGGGAGCTGGGACAGAAGACAGCGTCTTGATTGAAATCTTTACCTCCAGATCCAACCAGCAAATCAAAGCACTCACTGATGTCTATTTGGAAGGTAAAGAATGTGAGATTCTTCACATATTGTCAATGTGAGAGAACGACAGTCCATGCTAAAGTGTTCGACTGACTGCCTATTTCAAAAGTATGAACGTTCTTGTTTGGTGATTTTGATTTCATGTTCAAATACGTCACAAGTTTGTTTTGGATGTTTTTCTCCACAGAAACGGAGAAGAAGCTGACCCTTGACCTGAAGTCGGAAGTTTCCGGAGACTTTGCCGACGCGTTGCTCCTCCTGGCCGAGGTTAGTCCTCACGATGCAAAGAAACGTGTGTGTGTGTGTGTGTGTGTGTGTGTGTGTGTGTGTGAGATAATTTAAATCACATTTACAGGTTGCATATAAAATGTTAATAAAAATATTTTACCATGACATAAATATGACTATAAGATTTTAATAATAGTTAAACGAAGAGGGAAACTGACATGATGTTGAGAGTGAACTGTGCAGGTACAAAACAAACAGTCCCTTCATCACATTCTTCATCTTCACAGACATAATTACTCAACATAAAGGGAGAGTAAACGAGTTCTGTTGGTTTGAACAAGGCTTGTCTGCACATCAGGAGTTTGTAAATGTGAAGCCAACAGTGGGTAGTTTACTTATTGTTTAAAAAAACTGATGAAAGGCATAAACTGCAGGAACATAAAGCCTGATGTTGCTGTTTATATTTCTTTTTTAGGGCAAGAGGGAAGACAGCACCGCAGTAGATACAGAGAAGGCAAAAGAAGACGCCAAGGTGCAGTATGACGTGTGTTTGAACTTGAACAGCACAGAAAATGTTATCATTTTATAAGCATATTTCTTTTATTATTTTCAACCCAGACCCTTTATGAGGCTGGGGAGAAGAAGTGGGGCACCGATGAATCTAAATTTGTTGACATCCTCTGCCAGAGAAGTATACCTCAACTGAGACAAAGTACGTGAGGCGTATCTCGTATTGTGTTTAATCTAGACTAGAATAAAGTTCTTACAAATGTAAAGTGAGATTTCTTCCTTCTTTGTGCAGCTCTTGTTGAATACAAGAACATCAGTGGAAAGACTCTGCAGCAAAGCATCGAAGGAGAGATGTCGGGGGAGCTGGAGGAACTTCTGGTGGCTATCGGTATGTTCATGAACTTTTAATTCTAACATTTACGGACAAAAGTATATCGACAAAGTCTTCACAGAAGAGCAGCAGATTAATGTTTTGGAATGACATGTTCAACGCTCACGTACAGGAGAAATGGTAGCGTGTCCACATACTTTTGGTCATGTGGTGTCCACCCTCACATCAGGAGTGAATTTACTATGTTGGATATCTACTGTACATGAAGGCTTTTTTTTATTTTTATCTAATAAATATTTAGCAGCAAAACTGTTAATTTTCAAATATTTTTATCTTCCTCTTGTAGCAAAAGTGTTATTTTTACCCACATTGTCGTATTAAACTTCTGTAACTCCTCCAGTGAAATGTGCGAAGAGCGTACCGGCCTACTTTGCAGAGCGCCTGTATGAGAGCATGAAGGTGAATATATTGTTTTTATTACTTTCGCCAAGGAGGTTATGTTTTTGGGTTTGTTTGTCTCTCAGCAGGAATATGAACAAAACTAATGGGCCAGTTTTCATGAAACTTGGATTCAGGGTGAAGCAACTCATTACACTTTGGAGCGGATCTGATACGGGGAATACACACATTAATATCCACTCATGGTGGAGGTCTGGCTCTCGAGTGCTCTTCTGGTTGCATCTGTTTTAGTTGTACAAACAGAAATAAATAATATCCAGCACATGGCAACATGTTAATTTAAGAAAGTACATCCCATAATAGCTGTTCAGCAGTGAGCATTTTAATATTGAATCTTTCTTTAGAAGTTGAGCAGTATTATAGATGTACTCCAGTTTACTGCATGCTCGCTGAATTCTTACTGCACTTGAGCTGTATCCATAACAGGAATGTTTTGAAATGTTAAGATACGACAGTAGTAACACAATGGCCATGCGCTGCGTCCCAGATCCATACTACAACATGTACGACTATCATCATCGTACACTAACGAGATCAAAGAAAGTCACTCAAACTGCAACTTCTAAAGATTTCACACTTTCTTTCTTTCCAAGATTTATTTGGAGCGGTTTCAGCAGCACCCACTATTTAGTTAAATATCTTCAGCTTTCCTTTGTACATTGCTTTATAACGTTATTTAGTAAGCACACTGTTCTTGAGAATACTCTCCAGAGGGAACACGCTACATACTAGTATGGATTTAGGACCCCGCTATCCACCCGACAGATCTCAACTAATGAACGGAGTAAAAGCAACACGGACTCTGCTCCCAGTTTCACCAGGATTGCCTCGTTTTTAATTATATTATTATAAATATCATCAGAATAATTATTTAAAAAATGCTATAATCACAAATCATTTTATATAGTGGTTTCTTTTTCTACTAAGTCTGCTAAATGTAATTTAATATTCTAGAGAAAAGTCGGCAGTACTACAGAATACATTCTGTATTTCAATTAATTTGAACATCAAGTGTAAAAATCTGTTGTTGCCCCGTGTGTGTGTGTGTGTGTGTGTGTGTGATTTTGTGTGTGTTGTCAGGGTGGTGGAACAGACGAGTCGACTTTGAACCGGATCATGGTGAGCCGCTCTGAGATCGATATGCTGGACATCAGAGCCGAGTTCAAGAAACTCTACGAATACTCTCTGCACTCTGCCATCGAGGTGAGGATGTGATGACTGAATCTAAAGGAGTGACTGAAGTGATATAGTTGCAATAGCTTCCTCTCTGTACATTCCAGTTATGGGCTACAGCGCAGCAGCATTGGCTCTGGCCTCTGTGGAGTTACTGTCTGAGGCTTTGTGAGTCATCAAAGTTTGAAGAATGATCTCGCTGACCGAAACTGACAACGGCTTGATTTTTATCTGGCGCATCACTTTGAGATCTGTGAAGCCAAGTATATGTATGAATAACGCAGAAGCCAAGAGGTCCTCTGAGACACACACACACACACACACACACACACACACACACACAGAGACAAAATGACTCATCTGGTGGATAACTGGAGCTGTGTGAAACAGAAGTGCCTGAACGCCTCTTTATATTACACACAACTAATGTTACTAACATGTGGAAGAGCATTTCATAGGATTCTATCAACTCTTAGTGTAAAACAAACTATTCATTGGTGAGGTATGTCTTCTGATGTATGGTACAGGTTGTCTGGGTGTTTTCTATCTTTCCTTTTTTATTTTGCACCTTGTGGTTGCACAGGTGGATTTGTTCTGCAGTCCTGATCAAATCATTTAGAGATTAAAAGAAGCACCCACCTGCTGCAGCCCAAGAGGCAAATTAAAAGACGGCTTTGTGTCCAAGGCGGTAAATGAAACCCACATTCAGCCAATCCCTTGGTAGCTCCAGCTCTAGCTCCCTCAGCCTCTCTGACAAGTAACCATCCATCATTTAGACTGCTGAAGTTTCAGTGACACAAACCTTTCTCAGAGGCTGTGGCG
The DNA here is from genome assembly GCF_900634415.1 of Cottoperca gobio. Classification (NCBI taxonomy): domain Eukaryota; kingdom Metazoa; phylum Chordata; class Actinopteri; order Perciformes; family Bovichtidae; genus Cottoperca; species Cottoperca gobio. The sequence continues at coordinate 24,446,731 of NC_041363.1, read as the reverse complement.
TCACCTTCATGCAGACTGCTGTTCCCCTAGCTGTTATAACTTTTAGAACTCAATGCAACGTCTCACTGAGCTTTCCTACAAAATTAAGTGTTTTCAGGGTTTACTATATAGTTTAAGATAAGAGGGTATCTTTTATAGCACTTGCTATTAAGAAAAGTACTGGCATCAAAATATAATTAAAGTAACAGTTTCACAGACGACGAGAACAAAGAAGTAACGTTATCATCTACTGCTCGTCCTCACAGTAACTTCCCTACAGGGCTAAAACATTCTGGCTCAAAACATACAAACTCCAGCCATCACATACAAATGTTTCAGTGAGACTAAATATGATAAATTGCTACAACACTCATTACACAGAATGGCTGAGTTCAGAATAATGAATATTAATGGATTTTAATTATTGATGCATTAATGTGTTAATCACTTTAATGTTGGTAAAAGTGGAGCTCATTTTAATTATGTTATATACTGCTGGGTAGCTTAATATATAATAATGCACCATAATGTATTAGTTGATTTATAGTTTGTATTAATAATGTCAATCTGCAAAGAAACTAAAGCTGTCAGATTTAAAAAGTAACATTTTTCCTCTGAGATGTAGAAGAATAAAGTAGCATAAAATGGAAATACTCAAGTAAAGTACCTCTAAAATTGTACTTTAGTAAATGTACTTGTTACATTCCAGCCCAGTCAGTGTGGTGGGAAGACTCTTTTCTCCTCGCTTGTGTTGTTGTGTCCTCCAGTCAGATCTGTCGGACAACCACGGCGACTGTGTGAAGGCCATCTGTGGAGGAGACGACTAACTAACCCCGCGGTCTGAACCTGAGGCCAAGAAGAATCTGCTTCCTCTTGAACTCACGCTGTCGTCCTCTGATGCTTTACTTTCATCTTCAACCTACTAACTGATAACTTGTTTACCGCCTTAGAGCAACAGGCAGCTTTGAAAGACAGACGTCATGTGAAGTTATAATAGGACCGTCTGCAGATCTTTGAAGATGGATTTGAAGATGGAAGACGTCAACTGACAAAGTTTTAATATAAAATTCTGTTTTGTTTCAGTCTGATTGCCGAAGGAAATATGAAAAGACTCTGCGAAAAATTTGTGGAGGAGATGATGATTAACATCGACATGTTTAGCTCTCGCTACGTCTTCACTTCCATTTCTGTCGTTTTCTCATTCTTATCAACCAGAACATCTGCACGTCCTTATACAACAGTAGAGGAAACGACTCCTTAAACACACGTGGACTTTATTTATTGGGAAGGGAAATGTCCAATCAAAACTTACAATCAAACAAAGCTTTTAGCGATTTTCCGTTCAGTTGTTGCTTCATTCATGCCTTTTATTGATGTTGTTTTTCTTCTGCCTGTTAACTCTCCAAATAGAAATGTTACAGCAAACTTAAACCCTGCAGTGCAGCAGTAATGCAGGAAGTACACAGATATAGTTGTGATAATGAGTTTATGCTTGATGAGAATCTCCATAATATAAGATGCTCTTGTATGTTACTGTTTGTTCATTGTGTTGTTAAATCTTTGTAACCGTTTAAATTGCATCAGAGGGCTAAATGTGTTCTTCAGTCTGTTGGCCAATGGATTAAATAAATAATTGATGGAAATTTTGATAGTGGGTTTGAATTTGTTTGATCGGGTGAATTGAGAGTAATTTATCATTTGTTAACTAAATGAATCCAGCAAATTAATAAATAACAATAAAAAAATCATTAAATGTTGACATGAGTGGTTATTGGGTAGATTTATTAAGTGTTACGTTTTTTTATTTTATGGGTCTTTACTTGACATTTGTGGTAATTTCCTCAAGTTTTGTACTTTTACTGTAATTTGAATGACAAAATTCCAATTTCTTATAGCATAATCTAGAAAGCATTTTAGCCATGCAGTGCACAGCAGAGCAGCTGAACTCTGAAGAAAAATATTTTGTATTGGAATTCCACAAATTAATAAATAGTTTACATTAATGTTGTTTATAATCGGTACTAAATTGCACAATTATTCACGGGACACTTCCTGTGAAATTACTGAAATATATATTTGTAAATAATTGAAACAAGGCTTCACAAAAACAGTAATGACTAATTAAAATGATTACATTAAAAGTCTGTGAAATATATGTAAGGAGGCATTACTGAGCAGAGTATACTTTTAAATTGAGTAATTGTGGCTGTTGTCCTGTCACTAACAAAATAAGACATTTGAAATCTTTATCACCATCTCACTCAGCTCTTCTGTCTCCCTCTTGTATCTTTAGCTTCCAGAAAGAAGATTATTGTTTATTTTGTAGAATTGCCTTCACACACACACTGACACACACACAGTCTGCTAGTCCATCCCAGTCACCAGCAGAGGGCACCACGGGCTCAGGCAGCAGGCGTTAAAGCTTTGAGATGTCTGCAGGTTGAAAGACCTCAGGGGGCTTTAAGGGGCTTACAGAGGCCACCTATAGGGAGACTGTCTAACTCCACTTAATCATTAAAGGAGATGTTCATAAAACATTCAGTCCTTTGTGACTGATGCTTCATATGGAAACTCCTAAATCGGTGGAAAACAGTGACTTCATCCTTGTTTTATAATACGAAGATCGTTTTTTTAGGAAAGATCTGAGCAAAACATATAAAGTATAAAAGCACAGAAAGACATTTCATGATATTTCTCATTAATTTCTTGCAAGAAATACACATGGCATACTGTATATACATGCTTTTATTTATACATCCCTATACCGTATTGAATATATATATTCTTAAAAAAAGATATTGTTTATAAACTACAAATTTGACTGTCAAATAAATCCCCTTTTATGTTATTTATTATTGCTCTCATTTTCATGTGTGCACTGATCTTCTCTTTCCTGCCATCAGTTTCATTTATTTCATCATAATCTATTTCATTATTACATTATAAATTAAAAATATGAAACATTTCTGTAAACTGTTTTAATTTAACGGACCAATTTCATGTTATTATTGATGTTATTATATTAACAGCTTCACTGCTTTTCTTTTATCTGATTTGCAGGGAAATTAATTTTGTTCTTTTACTTTTAATTTCCTCCTACTATAATCGGACTACACAGACGATGAATGGGTTTACTTTGGAGGATTAGAAAAATAATTACATAGTTAATATAAAAGCACATAGAAAGCAGACAAAAGTTATTAGGACAACGATTGTAACCGCCAAACAAATGAGTCAAAAGTATTACTGAGGTATAAAAGTAAGACTCACTCAATTTAAAATCCTCAATGGCTTCTATTGAACACCTTCTGAATTACTTACATTACTTTACACAAGAATCTTGCAGAACAACAGCTTCAAATAGGTGAAATCCTTTAAGTGCAGAACAATAGCTTCAAATAAGCCAAACAAAAGTGCAACAAACAGAAACAATAGAATACAAATTCAACGATTAGCTACAAATAAGCCAAACCAATATAAGTGCAACATACAAAGAACAGAATTATTATTTATTTATTTGTGCAGTCGAAACAGGTGAGTTTTCAGTCTGCGACGGAAGGTGTGAAGACTGTCTGCGGATTAGGCTTGAATTTAAAAACACAGCAGACTGCTGGAAATGTTCACTCCTCCATGCTCTCTGGCAACGCCCTGAGATTCAACACTTATGGGAACAAGTCCACAATTGTAAAAAGGAGATCACAAGCAATGACTTTAAATTCTCTCCCAGGTGATATGTGCCGGGCGATGCATTAGCTGTGAAAGACTTTGATAATGGTGGGTAGACAGATTTTATTAAGAAGTAGAAAAATACAGAAACTCCCTCCTGTAAGGAGTGGGTCATAGAAGTTGGAGAAGTGGCCTGATATAAACAACTTTTATACAGAAAGACAGATGCAAGGATTATATCTAAAAATGTGGGAAAAGTCCAGATCTATATATGTAAAGATAAATAAAGCTGTATACAACATCTGTACAGTATGTGTACCTTTAATATCATATGCTACTTTAAGTGCCTCTGGTATGTATTCATGTTTGTTTCATTATTTTACGTTTCTTCCCTTATTATTATTATTATCATCATTTATTTCTATTATATTTGTTATTTTACAGAACTGCACAGTGCTGAATGTAATGTACGTTAAAAATGGCAATAACCCTTCAATCATAAAAAGGTATGATTGATTTAGTTGTATGAAATGTGAGAAACCCTCAGAAAGAGTGGGATCTTGGAAAGTGGAGCAGAATGAAAGCAGCCCGAGGGGAGTCTGAGTCTGCGAGATCCAAACACTTCTTATTTCCCTCTGAGTTTTATTCCTAAATAAAGTCTTTAGCTGCTAAAAACTGTGACATCTGCTCTTAAAAGTATTGAGGGCTCAATACCACTTTTCCACATCTGATACCGCACTCATTTTCCATCTCTTAAACAACGAAGCTGTTAATAATACATTTGTATGGATGCACTTTGTGTGACCTCGCCATCTGAAAAACATCACGTTCAAACCATGAGACAACGATCCCACTAAAGGAAGAAACATGTGGCCCTCAACATGACTCAGTTTGGCAATACTGCTGTTTTATTCATTTGAACTTTTAGTCAGCAGCTTTCAAAACATTCAAATGTATTTTAAAATGCAAAAGTTAAAATCTGAGTATTGAGAATAACAAAAATAATTATAATTCTAGTGTAAAATACTGGATATAATTTACACTCAGTGTAGCCTACAGCTCAATGACAGTTGCTGACAGATACATTATCGCATTATTAGATTATTAGTATTAATAATTAGTAGTAATAATTACTCAGTAGTACTGAGTATCGCATCGGTGCATTCCTACTAAAAAATACCAATAAAGTAAAAGAATATCTGGTTGCTTTGAGAGAACAGAATATAACTTGAGGATCTTGTTTGGCAAAATGTAGCGAGAAAATCATCAAATTATTAAATTATGAACTTTCATCTAAAATGATTCAGATGTTTTTTCCACCCTAAAATGGGTTTATGTTCAAATGTTGGACAAAAACATGCAGCAACAGAAATCTTTATACATATTGTGCAAAGTTAAATAATATAATATATATTTATTGTTGTAAATTATTATTAATGTATATATTACATGTCTTACAGAATTTAGAGAACTCAATTCGTCCTGAAGATGGAGCCAAAGTGCAGTAAAATGTGACCGCTCATTAGTTACACTTCTACACAGTATTACACATTTTATTATACGAAAATATATCTGAGTATATAATGATGAATACGCTGAATGTAAGTGTGATGTGTTCGTCTAAAAGTATGTTCCAGCACTAAATGCTGCCTCTCCATGTTCAATTTGCACACTTGATTTGTTTCTCTAAGTCCTGCCTGGACATGAATCCTCTGAGAGGAAATATAATATCATAAATTCCTGGATATTTTATATATGCTGTAAAACACATCAGCTGCAGCCTCAGACCCCCTCCAATGAAATGTATTCAGCGTCTCTCTGCAGCCCCTCATGTCGCTGCGTCTGTCAGTCCTGCAGGGAGCTTACAGTTAAACTCCAGACACAGACTATTGAGGTGGATGAGAGCCTGAAGGCAAATACGTTTTCCTCATTAAAGCCGAAGTAATCACCCAGACTCCTTCACTCTGCCCCCCCAACAACCCCCCGCCCTTCCTCTTTATCTGAACTGAAGGAAAACAGGAAGAGAGGCTGCAGGCCTACATTTATACATCTTCATACTCTGACAGCTTCAAATCCCCTGTGTGTGTGTGTGTGTGTGTGTGTGTGTGTGTGTGTGTGTGTGTGTGTGTGTGTGTGTGCTGTGTGCGTGTGTGCGTGTGTGTGCGTGTGTGTGTGTGTGTGTGTGTGCGTGGGTGTGTGTGTGCATGTGTGTGTGTGTGTGTGTGTGTCTGCGTGTGTGTGTGTGTGTGGGTGTGTGTTTTTGTGTGTACGTGCATGTGTGTGTGGGTATGTGTTTTTGTGTGTACATGTGTGTGTGTGTATATGCGTGAGTGTATGTGTGTGTGTGTGTGTGTGTGTGTGTGTGTGCGCGCGTGTGTCTGCGTGTGTGTGTGTGGGTGTGTGTGCATGTGTGTGTGTGTGGGTGTGTGTTTTTGTGTGTACGTGCATGTGTGTGTGTGTGTGGGTGTGTGTTTTTGTGTGTACATGTGTGTGTGTGTATATGCGTGAGTGTGTGTGTGTGTATGTGTGTGTGTGTGTGTGTGTGTGTGCATGTGTGTGTGTGGGTGTGTGCGTGTACATGTGTGTGTGTATATGCGTGAGTGTGTGTGTGTGTGCATGTGTGTGTACATGTGTGTGTGTGTGTGCGTGTGCATGTGTGTGTACATGTGTGTGTGTGTGTGTGTGTGTGTGTGTGTGTGTGTGTGTGTGTGTGCGTGCGTATACACACAAATATGAAATATATTTTAAAACGCTGTTATTAAGAAACACGTTGTGTGACCTATTTAAAGGTAGACTGTTAAAACAAATCAAATGTTTTCATGTCACAATGATTCATTATTCGTGTAGATAAGAATGTTTGTAAGTAGTGAAAAAACTGATTTTCTTTGCCCAAATAACAGCTCTGTCCCATTTAATGGGAGGGTTCCTTCCTGGCTAATTAAAGAGCAGACTGTGTGACAACACAGACAAGGTTGGAAGAAGATACACACCTACCAAAGTGATCCTTCACTCCAAACACACACTCACTGTGTTTCATAGCTTTCATTAACATGTGGTTCACCATCATCAATGATCGCTTCAGTTTTGTGAAGCTAGACACTCTAACACCATCAGAAGTGTTGATTGTTAAGGCCTTGACCCAAAACAACAACAGAGTCGTCTGCTCTCAGACATATTCTACCAATAACTAACTGTCAACAAGCACATGTTTGTTTTATGTTTGGCATTGTATGCCTCCATTAGACAGCAATAGTGGAGAGATGACAGGAAACAAGGGAGAGAAAGATGCAACAAAGGCCGGGGAGTTGGTTGTGGAGATATCCGTAAAGGGACTGAAAGGGAAGATTTCTTATCTGACCTTCTTCTCACACAGATGTAGCTACTTTTTTTATTAAGTTAGTGAAGCAAGACATTTCAGGCGATATTAACAAAACAGACTTAATACATTTGGTGACATGACGGGGAAAGAAAAAACAAACGTACAAAAAACAAACTTAGATCTCATGGTGTTGGTGAAAGTGAAGGGCAAACACACTTTATGATACTTGCATGTTTGTTCTTCACAAATGAAAACCACTTTCATAATTTTTGAAGCGTAAATTTACTGAGGTATTTTATCGGTAGTTTTAAAATCTCCTAAGCTTGTGTTAACCATTTTATTTCAGGCATCTAACCAAAAACCCATTGACTTTGAGATGAGCAACTACTTACTATTGGACTCATTCCTGGAGCCCTCTACATGTATGGGAAGAGCATATGGTACAAGTAAGTATCTGTGCAGTAGTGTGGCAGTAGTAAGTCAGAGTCAGTCATTGTGCAAATATAAAGCTATATATAACATAAAGTATTCCCTTGTATACACTGTATTTTATCTTAATCCTGTACTGAGGGTTTTTTAGTGACCTTGTGCATTTCTTCTCATGCCCTACTCATATTCCTACATAGACTGTCAGCTTTGTTAGCATACTAGTAAAGTCTTGAGTTTTGCATTACTGTAGTTCTTTGTATCAGACTGCATGAAGCCTCTAATTTGTGACTCTATCGTCTGCGACAATGTGTGCTCTCAGAGCGCTCCAGCGAAGAAATGAAACTCACAGGGGAAAACAATGTAGGCCAAGTTCATCTGCGCTCGCTGCGCTCCAGACTCCAAACTGGTGTGTGATGCCAAGTGTAAAGTGTAACAGACCAGAGTTCAAGAGCAGAGCTTTGATCCCTCCAGGCATACAGTATATCCAGGAAATCTGGTCCGTGAAATATCCACAATTATATTCTTCCCACGTAAAGAGTCTCCATTCATAAACTGGACTGCCATTCAGAAGTACAGTGTCACCAACAGATCCCTGCTTCCCTGTGTGAGGAGCAATGGAGACTATAAGTGACGCTGCTGCTGGTGGGGTATGTTGAGGACACAGGGACAACAACCCCCTAAACAGAAATGTCCCCCTTATGTTTATGAAGCTGCAAAATCTCTTTTGTCCAACAAAAACATTCTATCTTTGAATTTAGAAAAAGCTTATTAGATACAACCAAATGTAAATCGTATACATGTGTGGGTTTCCCTCTTAACGAAAGTCATTTTAAGATTAGAACAATTATTGTGTTAGTCCACTGTCATGTCAGTATACAGTATAGTATATCGTAGTCTGTATAAGCTTGTTGCAGCTCCTAATTAATTATGTTAAAATAGAAGACTCGGAACCAAACCTGCATGTTTTGTGCTTCATTTGAATACATTTTACCCTAAAGACCCCCTTGACGTGGAAAAGTTGGCATCTCCAGATTTTTAATAAGGTGTAATGAGGGTTTAATTACTTGTCTGCTGGTAAAGATGGGAGAAGACCGTTTTGATCACAAGCCTCTTATGTGTGAAACTTTATCATACAAAAGTTATGGACATGAGTCATCAGCAGTTAACAAAATACTGTTTTTAGAGACTGAAAGATGTGAATCAAGAAATGAGAATACTAAATAAAAATAATAAACACAATTTTGTGTAACTGGTTGTTCTTCATTATCCCTGTAATTATATTGAGCCCCCTCAGATCTTGGTAGTCCTCTTGGGTCCTGACAAGTTACTGGTTGAAGACGTGTTAGCAAAGGGCTTGTTTGTCTATGACAGAGGTCAAGTCACATGACTTGGGCTCGAGTCAGACTTGAGTCAAAAACTTCACCTGTACTTGAGTCTTTTGACTTGAGAGTACTTGATAGCTGCCCCCAAAGCCCAAAGATTAAAAAGTATGTCATTTAAAAAGTATGCCAAGAACCAAGTCAACACTTGGAGAGAACCATGAAGAACTAACATCACATTACTGAGCGCCAGGTGGAAAAAATGATACCAAAGTTTATTTAGTTTGCGTACAAAAACTATATGGTGGTAAAAAACTAACTGCACTATGCAAAACGTGTGGGTTGAAATTGTTGAAGAGTGCATTAAGACTTTTTTAGGATTTGAAACTCATTGTTTAGCATTTGGGACTTTTCGGTCTTGACCTGGGACTTGACCTGGGACGTGACCTGGGACGTGACCTGGGACTTGACCTGGGACTTGACCTGGGACGTGACCTGGGACGTGACCTGGGACTTGACCTGGGACGTGACCTGGGACGTGACCTGGGACTTGACCTGGGACTTGACCTGGGATGTGACCTGGTACTTGACCTGGGACTTGACCTGGTACTTGACCTGGGACTTGAGTGCAAAGACTTGTGACGTACTTATGACTTGTAAAACAATGACATGGTCCCAACTCTGGTCTATGAGTATTTTGGTTATACAATATTTTCCATGTGAGCGATGTCTCCAAAACAAACTTCCTCTCAAGGTCGGGTAAACCTCATCGTGTTTCATCTGCAGATTCAGGTAAGTTCACTTCAGCTAATCACTCAGAGTGAAAAGCTGATATAGAAAATACATTTTCAGGGCCTTTGGAATATTTACAATATATTTTCCTGCTTTGAAAGGTTTTCAGCTCTGAATTGTTGTTAGGTTTTGTATTTTAAACACCCGTTGGGAGACTCCCCTTGGCTGCGCCCTAAACTTCCAGGAGGTCGGAGGTCAGCCTTAGAACTGGTTCAGCCTTCTGCTCGAAGACACTCCAGCAGGGTGCACGTTTGTTGATATATTTACTTGCTGAATAATGATCTACCTGTCGGTACGTTTCTTTGTGCATTTGTGTATTCAGACACCAACAGGTGGCAGCATACACCTCACACACAGCCAGACAACAATAAGTGTGTCAGAGAGGAAAGATTCCCCCCTGCAGAAACAGGATGCGGCCAGACATGGGGGTTTGTACAGTCATGTGATCCTGCTCTGCTCCTCCTCATCGCTTATATAATCCCAATCTCAGACATGTGCTCACCCTATAACCACTGACCTGAATGTGCTAATTGTGACCAGATACCAGAAGTAGATATTCTTCACCTCTAGTAACTGACGTATAGACTACAAAGGTGACTTTAGGTGATGTTTTACATGAGTTAGACCTCGAAAGGATGAAAGTCTGTAGCATTACGAGGTGGATTCTCCAGCCTACACACATGCCTTTGTGCATAAAGCCTGTAGTTCACAGAGGCAGCTGTCACACTACTTCCTCATTGCCAGTGTCTGGTGAAAAATGACATTGTTTTTCCACTGCGGATGATCATTAAAATCAAAGGGAGTGTCGTGAGATCAGTTTACGCAAACTGAGGAAGTAATAGCCTTAAACAAAGACCAGCAATGTTGAACAGGCAGAACAAAGACACCGATGTAGATAGAGTTTTTATTAGGATTTAATAATGAACATAAATGTGACTACTCGTTGCTGAGGTTTGTTTATTTCTCCATGCACTGCATTCTTTCCAGACAGTTTTATGCTCTCCTTCCTCAACCAGACTGCTCAGTCTGTCTGTCACTCACGCCCCGTTATCTTATGGAAGCCCATTGCCACCAAGAAAAGGAAAAGAAATCGAGAAAGTTATAGCATTAGAAAAGAACACTCAAGTTAAGTTATAATTTTGATTTACTAAACCTACTTGCATCCATGTTTGAACTTGTTTTCAAGTAGACTTGTGAAACATCACCAGTTCTAGCTCCGCCTATTTTTAATCTAGGATGCTTCAGGAGCTGACTTGTACGGACTCCTAGTATCCCAGCATGCATTTTGTTTTAACCAGAAAACCAGAAAAACTTGAACCAACCTCAAAGCTGTTGTTGTTTTTGTTTTACCTCTCATACAGTGTCACCAAATTAAAACTGCTAAAAAAAAAATTAAGGTGTGAAATGAATCATTTAGATTTTGAATATGTGGTGTATTCAGGTTGAGAACGGTCTGTCCTCTCAGACACCAGCTCTTTTAGTAATTTACTGGTGGCTCTATTAAATAACTCCTTTCTAAGATACATTTTGATCTCGGAGTTGAAATCTGTTATTTGTTACAGCGAAATTACTTTGTCTGAGGATAAAGTTATGGTTCATGTTTTGGACAGCTAACATTGTACAACAGCACAGCCTCTGGGTCTGTATATGCACGGCAGTATATATAGCGTGCTTGCTTATATTTGATATATACATCATATATAAGATCCAAGTACAGTTGATGTTTGTGTTGAAATGTTAGTGTTAGTGTGTTATTTTTTATCACACAACAGGTTTACATGAGGTCTAAGTAAGAACACTGTTACCATAATTGCAAATAAGAGCATATTCCCATTTTAGAGACTCAAGTTCTAATCCTGTAAGTCTGTATTGAGAAAGGTTTACTATGTCATCATTTTGACATATCTCATATTTTCTATCTTGAAAAATATTTTCCATTTATATCGCGCACAATTCATTAATCTTTCTCATTTTTCTTGGCATTAATTGTCTTCCATACATTCTCCACTTACACCAATCATAACAATAGGAGGGGGCGGGGCCACGTCAGGTTAGGTTGTCACTCTCATTGGGTAAATAACAAACCACCCACTTATTTGTATCCTACCGTTGGGGAGTCACGAGAAGTTTAATGTTAGCGAAGCTCCACCGAAAATGACACAGAGGTGAGTGAGTGGAGATGAAACAGGTGACCCCAACGAAAACGTCTTCGCTGGGAGGGTTCATGAGGAGACGCTGACGCTTATTTGTGTGAGGTTCGGGCTGCCTACTTTGTTAGCCCACCTTCACTCCGACTGGCTCGGCTTGTGGAAGAACCGCTGTGGCTGCTAGCGAAGCTCGTTAGCCGCTAACTACCGCGGCTAGTAGCGAGCTAACTAGCCGCTTCGCCCGATTGAAGTGAACAAGTAGGGGTGTGTGAAGCTAACAGCGCAAAGGCTGCTTTTGGGGTGCTGGATATATTGCCGGGAGGAATTACTCGCCGTCGGAGGTGGTGTTATCAACACCGGTATCTGCTGCATTGTTGTGCCTCTCCCCTGCCCTCTTCTCATTGTTGGCGGAGCGTCCTGACTGCACACCGCTAAGCCCATGCATGCTAGCAACGACTGCAGCCAGCTACAGTGATGTCACATTAGCTAACCATCCCTATTTTCTTTTTTTTGGCCGTTTGTGAGTGTATGCGGTCACTGGTACGAGCTTTTGGAGATCGACGGGTTATATCATCCCACAGTGACGCCTGTATATTAACTGTACTTTCATGTCGTATCACCCGACAGCTAGTAGTCCCTCCAGAAGAACTAGACTCGGAGCATGCAGGAAAAGAAAATACTTCAGATAAGTAGATAGGGGACGTCGGACACAAGCGAGGTAAATTGGACTGTGTGGTTAATCTACCACCGAAAAAAAAAACAGGGATTGCATTTGGTGGCTGGATTGACAAAGTAAAGGATGAAGAAGTTTTCCAGAATGCCAAAGTCTGAGAGCGGCGGGCTCGGAGGGGCGTCCGGCTCCAGCTCCGGAGTCAGCAGCTACTTCGGGAAAGTGTTTGCGGTCGGCCGGTATCAAGTCACCGTGGATGAGCTTATTGCAGAGGGTATGTACAGACGATTAGCATTACACTGTGTTCAACAACATTTTCTTACATTAAGCACTTTTGCAATTTCCGGGACAGGACACACCCGTCCTCTTCTGTTTGGTAGAAAAACTCACACAGACACAGCAGTGAAGCAACTCCTCCAGCTTTGTTCCTTTTTATGGGTTGGTAATTGGTTTGCCCACCACAGTAAAAGCTCAGCCCCCCCCCCCCCCCTTCCTAAACATCTGCTTATTTCCCAAGAAACTACATGCAGAGGGATTGAAATAGGTCGTTCTCTCTTCCAGGGTATGCACACTTTGGTATTTACAGTGGGGCACCAGGGATTTGGTTCATAGCTGGAATTAAAACTTGTAACTCTTCCCCATACAGCTGTAGTTTACATCCTGCTTCAGCTGCTCCACTGGGGAGCCAATCCCCCTGTGTCAACATACATGGTGTAAAGATCCATCCTTTAAAACAAACAAACAAACAAACAAAAAAAAAAAAAAAAAAAACCCACTTTGTCCAACACGTTCTTCTGCCATTTGCTTTTGTCAGATGAAGGTAACACATTTTTTTTTTTAGGAATAGGAAAAGTTATTTTTGCAGCTGTTAAAATGTACAAAGGCTGGGTTCTCCATAGACGGGCTGAGATACACTATAGTTTTGTGGGTAACATGAACTAATTTCAATAGATTGCATACTATTTCAAAACGAGTAACAACAGTACTTGCTGGATAAACACATAATGGATGTCTTATGCAATGGCTGCAGTACAGCTCTTGAGGATGTCGACAGGTTTCTTGGAGACTGTTGACTTTTTCTTCAAGGCTTAACAAAACCTTGTGTTCAAATATGTTGAAATGACAATCTTCCATGTACAGTCACACAGGCAGAGAATGAGGAAGTGGGAATTTAACAAACGTTTTTCACTCAACAGCTGTTCTTTCACAAATGGTTTACTGCTTAATTATCACAGTGTATTAATTAGAAACATCCTTTTGATTTATGGAAATGCCCCTGCTAACTCATCTTAGCTAATTAGATGACTAATTGGTCATAAGGGTCTTTTCTTTACCAGGAAGTAGTTGGTAGACATATTTGTTATGCTCTATTATAAAGAATAAGGTGATGCTAATGAACAAAGGGGGACATTTCACCTATCAAAATAATATTCACAATGCTTTTGTCTATAATATGCACTAGTGTTTAAAGATCCCTCTGCAGTACTGAACACAGTTCATCTGTGGAGGGACGATAGTACTGAACAGACACTTGGACTGATTTAAAAAGCATAAATCTTAAAACGTAAATCTAATTCGGTCTACTGTTTGATTTATTAAGTCAAGGTCAGCCAACATGATATAAACCTGAAAGAGTTCAAGTGGGTGAAAGGGAAACTATGCTAAGGCAAAAAACTGCAGAGCTACTCCCACCGGACTTTAATTCTAAAATCAAATGAAACGTAAAGAGAAATTATTAAATACATGTTTTGTAAGTCACTATAAATAAATGTATAACTTACTAATCTGGACGTTTAGTTAGCATTGTCATGACAAACATGCTGTTGAGTCGAACTGTAAACCTGACCTCACTTTCCCAAAAACACACGCACACACACACGCACACACACACCCATTCTTGCAAACAGTCATGAGTCTGTGTCATCATATAATCATGTGAAGTGGCTGTGACTGGTTTTGCTACCAGGAGCACAAGGTTATGTATTGTGACCTTTGCTCATCATTCTGGTCCAAGGTAAGGGCTGGGTGGCTGTGCCTGTCTAGTCCGCACAGTTAATCATATAATTGTCTATTTAATTTCCCTTACAGCGTCTGCTGCTTTTAGAAATAGACAAAATGTTGATGTCTGACTCTAACGGTAGAATACTGCTCCTCAGTCATTAAGGTGGAGTAAAAGTGCTAGCTATAAAATCTGTCTGAGTAAATGGCTGGTTTGAGACTTCAGAGTGAAACATAATGCTCATCAGAAGCAACAATGTGATATTTACAGCATCAAAAGACAGAAAGGGTTAAATACAGACTATATTTATTAGGGTAAGAATGAGAAACGACACAATGGAACGCATTAAGTTGAACCACATTTAATCGGTATAGAATTAAGTATACGTTTCCCATTTTATGGGCTGACAGCTTTTTATTCTAATGTATGTGTCATAAGTAGAATGAAAATGACTGTCATAAAGATACTCCAGGAAATGAGAGAACACATTACTCTATTACTGAAACCATAGTTAATCAATGAATTGCTTCCACCACTTCACTTATATTCATGATGTAAATACACACTTACATGAGAATCTTGAGGATGCTTTTATTTAAATATAGCACTCTACAGTGTCATGAGTGCATAGGGAGCGGAGCACTTTACTTTTTCTGCCCCATGTTTCTTTGGTGATCCCATGCGCTGCCCATTCAGCAACACCGGACGTCTAACCACCGTCCAACTGCTGCTAATTCTTTACTGAGGTTTGGGGGATTTGTGGCCGGAACCACTTGGCAGGTAACCAGCCATCATTTGCAGGTCTTGTTCTATTTAAAGACCTATGCTGGCGAACTGGTGTATATACGTGTCAAGGTTAATTTCTGGATTTAGCTGCCATTGTAGCCCAGAGACCACCAGGCATGTTTAGAAGAGTGTATTCTAACTTTGCAGTGTTATGCAGTTAGGTTTTCTTTTTGTCCAGATCAGCACAATGACATTTGAAGTCAGAAGCCCCGTCAGTACCTTCATTAATAAACCATTGACATGACGAGACAAAATCTAAATTGATGCTCATATTCATTTCTTCCTGTCTTCTTAATTGTACTGAATACCAGGTAAGGAAATGTGCTTAATTTAGTTTCCTGTCCATCTTTTCATAGGACATCCAGGTTTGATTAGGACGATATACTTTACCACTATAATGTCACTATATTAATCACTTTCCCATACATATACACTCCTGTTTACATTACAATTGATTCACTTTGCAATTACTGTAGTCTTCCACAAATATTTATTTTATTTGATATATGTATGTATGTGTGTATGTATGTATGTATGTATTTTTACTTTGATTTTATTTTTAGACTTTTTTTAGTGAGCACTGTGGGGAGACTAAGATCTTAGAATTGTATTGCCGATGAATACTTTTCTTGTTGTACATATGACAATAAATAACTTGGATAAACCTGTTGCTGGACAGTGTGGGGCACTGACTGATGTCTAGGTACTGAATGCATCATGAGCTGTTTGAGAGGCTCATCTCCTACTCTCTTATTTAACTGTTATTCAGCCGCTGTGCCAGAAGAGAAAACGCTGAAAACATGTTTGAATGATCAGGTACTAGCTTATTTGTGTTCTAAACCTACACCATCTCATTCAAAAACATTCAAAATGAGACTTTTGTCAAGCTCAGAAGTTCTCTTGATGCCATGTGGTTAGCTATTTTTTCCAGTGACATATCTGCTGAGCTGGACGGTTCCTACTTTGAGTAGGAACATAGCCATTTCTCTCCACTCCCCTTGAGCCTCTGTGGTTTCTCTTGAACTCTATCTTGTGCTGTCTCCAAGAGGAACCCAGAAATGACATGTAGGAACAGGATGCATCTGTGAGCATGTCACCCTTATTCTCCACCAACTCCTTGTCGGGGCCTGGAAGTTTAGGAAATGTGTGGAAAATTAATTTGATAAATTATGCGTTTTGAAAAATGAAAACGGTAGGAAACAACGGTAGGGGAAACACTGGCTATTATGGGGAGTAACTTCATCCCACATGAATACATGTGGGCTCATTGAATCCACAATAGTCTCAGCTTTTCAGTCATACCCAATGTATGCCATCCCAAGACTGTTCAGGGATCCCAGTGTGCAGAAACCATTATAAGAACAGGTGAAAATAACCCATTTGTACTGCATGCAAAAAACTCCAACTACATGGGATTTGCATAACCTATGCATATCTGTAAAGGAGAGACCTGTGGGTATCAAAGAAAATAACCCATATTCATTCAGATATCTTGAGTTGAGAGGTCAAGGGATGCCTTTGAAAATGGTCATGCAAGTTCTCCATTGCCATAATTTAGCCTAACTTTTGAGCATTATTTTAGACTAAACTAGCGGGACATGGGAGGTACCAATTGAATTATTAGGTTTTCTAGTTCATATGATACAAGTAACTTTACTCTAACTTAAAAACCTTAATTTTGTTTTACTTAAAGCCCACTACTGCCTCAAATTGTTTTTTTAATGTATAGAAATGTCATCATACCAGGTACCTAATTAATGAAGTAGTTTCTGATCTCAGACATCACTCATACCCACTTACAGGTTCCAGTATATTAGGTAAACCTTGCTACAACTTCTTTTTTTATTCCACAGGAAACTATCAGTTTCTCTGATGAATACACCTCTGATGAATTGTATTTTGGATCGCTTGAAGCCACTGTTTAAGAAGGCGGACAAACTGTTCCAAAACTGAAATTTAATTAAGCTATTTGCTAAACAGCCGCTAAGAATTGAACAGATAACTGCCCCTGGAACATGTCGTCTTGTCAGATTCACTTGCATAAGAGCCCTTATGTCACTGTTATTCATTCACCCGACCACGTCCACGTTACATGACTGCTGTACCTGCCTCTCACTGCAAGTACAAGGCAATGGGTCATGTTTGCATGTGTTGGTAAAATCTTGTTAAAATGTCAGTGCCTCTTTCTAATTAACAGGAGAACTTTGGCTCAGTGGTTTCACTTCCTATGTTTGCATTTCTACAAGCATGTTAACGGCAAGGCTATAATTCATCATCGCCCTGTCTAATTAGGGTCACCTCCATCTTCTAATTCTTCTAACCTTCTCCATATCGAAAGTTTGACTCAGCTGACTTGTCCTCTGAGTATTGTCTGTGCATTTTAAGTGACACACGCCTGTCGCAAAACAAAAAAGTTTTTCTCTGAACATGCTGACTTCACACAAATTTGCCCTACTCGACTGCTGTCAACAGAGTCTTGAAGCGTTGACACTGGGGTTTATAGTGGTGCTCTGTAAGGCACAAGCTGAAGAGATGAGGGTCGTGTAAGACTCTCAGCCTTGGTCGCAGAGACTCCCTGACCACGACAAGCCACAGATCATGTAAACAGGAGAAACGCAAACACCGTTTCCATGTAAACAGCAGCTGTGTTCACGGTGAACATGTGACTTTTACCTTGTCCTTTGCCACGTGTGATCCGGGCAAATGCCAAGCATTTACCAAACAGGTTTTTGGCCTCTGCACTCGACATTTAGAGAACAAGTGTGTCAATGCACGTGCGGTGATACTTGAACCGAGTACATTTGATAAGCTCTTTGTTGTAAATTTCTTTCTTGTTTGCTTTGTTATAGAGATTATAATAAACGAAAGCCAAATGTTAAGTAAATACACTGTAGATAGCGGCTGCCTTTTTGGGTCTGACACATTTAGATCAAATGAAAAGCAGTCAGGGCTGAGTGATATGGTTGTAATCGATATCGTAGTAATGTTTTTTTCCGTGTTGTAACGCCATATTCCCTCATTTGGTGTTTTTACAATGATGTTGGAGCCACTCTCTTACTGTGCTCTGGTTCAGACTGAAATCAACGTTGTGTTGTGTTGCATGTAATTAATTGGCCAACACAGCGCCTTACTGCATGACGCCACATTGCGTTTATTTTAAAGTTAAGTTAGCTAGGTTCAACTTTTCTGGTAGACTCCCCAATGTTTGACTTGCCGGCCCCTTTTTAAAATGAATAAGGAGGCTGCGATTTTGCTGTCAATCAGTTCACCACTTTTGAAAACGCAGAAATATCTCAATGAGTATTTGATGGATTGCCAGGAAATTTGTACAGACATTCATGGTCCCCAGAGGATGATTCCTCCTTCATACAATAATTAATGTTTATAAATAATATTTATTAGAAAAAAAACAAGTTTTCTACAAATTGTTGAGGAATTATGATTCTTAATTTGTATTTTCTGTTCTAAGTAGCAAATGTTAGCATGCTAACATGCTAAGCTAAGATTGTGAACATAGTAAACATTATACCTGCTTAGCATCAGAATGCTAGCATTGTTCTTGTGAGCATGTCAGCATGCTGACATATAATTTAGCTCAAAGCAAGGACAACCTTACAGAGCTGCTAACTGAGCTTCGTGAAACAATTACACAATCATTATGATACAATTCCAGTGAAGTAGTATATTTGACAATCGGTGAGCTCTAAGTTGGAAAGGTATTTTGCTAAATGCTTTTGATTCACCAACAGTTACTTACACAAGAAATATCGTAATTTGATTGATACCAGTGCAGTTCTAATTGGTTTCCTAGTCTCTGCCATCACTCATTGCCGTGCAGGTCAGAGCGTTCCTTTTTGATTATGTTTTTTTGAATGACTTATTTGATCCTCCCTCTCTGCCACGGGAGGGGGGGTGAATAATGCATCCCATCTACTATATTGGCATACTGTACTGGTGATGAATAGGCACATTGTGCCCCTTTGTTGTCTTATTCTAGCACCCTAGAAAGAATGCTGGTACGACGCAGCACTTGGTCCCGTGATGGGTATCGCTGCCTTTGTGCTTGCTCATTGAGGCCTTCTGTATCTGCCTCTCTGCGTTGCCGTCCCTCCCCTCTTTTGTGAAACTGCTGAATTATTTTCTCCCGATTCATCATCACCCGATTTCAGGAGGGTGTCGAGCCAAATGTGGAAGTGAACTCTGGTCACATGGAGACCGCCAAACAGAAGGACATTGATGTGGAAGTCCACTACAACATTTCAGTTTAGCGTACTTTCAATGACTGTTTTGCTCTCCAAATTTGACACATGCATGTCATTAGGATTTAATTCAGAGGATTTAAACGCATGCAGCATAACTCAAATCAAATACAGCCGTGCACTGGGATATCATATTGCTGCTTGTGTTTTTTATGAAAGGTTTTGGTTTCTTGAATGAGGATGAGCGTACTTCAGAATTGTATGCATTCTTTCTAAATGCAGTAGTTCTGGCATCGTCTCTCTCTTACTATGATAAACAAAGGATGGTAGATGACTGATAAATCAATATATTGCTCAGGCCTAGTGTCAATAAACTGTCATTACTTGTGTACAACAAAAAAACATGTTTCCTGGTCTGCGCTTAGTCATGATCAGCTTTCTGGAGGGACTAAGTACAGGCTGGAAATGGATCATAGGTTTTATGTGAGTTCACTTGACTCCAGCATGACTCCACTCAGAAGTGATGAATGAATGCCTCACTCTTAATGACTGTGGGCACTGTAAACATAGTGCCGACATGTCGTTCCTGTCTGCAGGGGAGTATGGAATCTGAGTGTATTATACTTCTGATCTTGTTGTTTGTTATGGTAAAGTATTTACAGGCACCCATCCATTGTAATCCAATTACATAATTTAAGAAAGGAAAAACTCAGTTTTACAGGATCCCAACAAGCTTTTGAAAATAACCTCAATCTCTGTGGACTTGAGAAACTAGCACATGGAAGAGGAAAATAGAGAGAAATCCAAAATGGCCCAAGCAGAATAATCTAATTTTGGTGATTTTTGCATATCTTCTTTATTTAACTTTAGGTTCATGTAAACTATGGTCCATTTGCATACTCCACCACTAAATACCTGTTTAGTCTGACCTGACCACATTGGGGAACATTTTAAAAGTTTTATAGTCTGAGCTACACTGACATTCGCCCATTCTGGTATTTTGCTTGATTGCAGTCTCTGTATTGACAAAATGACGATTATTTTTCATTGCTGTCCTAAATTATGCCCAACAGTTGTCATGTTACTGTGATGAAGCCAAGAGAACTTATCTCACAATAAAAGAATAATAACATTATTGTCTGCTT
Source organism: Cottoperca gobio (assembly GCF_900634415.1). Taxonomy (NCBI): domain Eukaryota; kingdom Metazoa; phylum Chordata; class Actinopteri; order Perciformes; family Bovichtidae; genus Cottoperca; species Cottoperca gobio. Next base: position 24,426,281 of record NC_041363.1, on the reverse strand, counting down.
TGTTACCACGAACACATTTATGTGGTTTAATGAAAAATAAATCTGCATACATTAGTAAACTTATAGAAAATGCATTGCATCTTGGTGAGAAATCTCAAAGATAAAAAATAAATCAAATCTATTTTCATCTTTCCCTCCTCTTTTCTTGTTGGCAGTGTTGAACTTGGACTCAAAACTGACCCTGTTGTAATGTTTTCACCCTCATGTATCCTTTTCATCCAGCAGCATCTCTGCCTCTTCCATAATTTCATTATAAAGCCTCCAAAGCACAGCCACTTGTGTCTGTCGGTTCAGTTGTAAACACCATTGAGGTAAGATGTATGAGAGCTGACTGCCAGCACCTTCCAGCTCACTAAGCTCGGGATGAAAAAACATGTACACTCATCGCTGCACCTCCTCATATTACCTTTTATGGACTTGATCTTCAGAGACTTGAAGCTTTGGATAATTCACCTGAGACGGGGTAGAAATGAGAATGATTGCAGTCGAGGCTCCTGCACTTTACACGTAGCCCAAATAGAAGGAGGAGCTGTCGTCAGGTTGACAGTTTAGTGACACATGCGTCAAAGTGTCTGTAGTGGTGTTTGCAGTTCTCACTTGCCAGACAGGAGTTACTGTGCACACAAGAATTGAGATGTGTGTTATGGGCGAATAGGAGCGTTATGTGTTGTGGTTAAAACTTAGCTGACAGGGCATTACTCAAAGTTCTTCTTTGGGCTTTTCCTTGTTTAAAAAATTTCACTGCGACTGATGCTTCGCTGTTTGATTTTCTTGTGGCTTTTCCCAATATGCTTCTTCATCAGACAGGATTGTGTGTAGTTTTGACCCATGTTTATTCTTTGAGACTCTGAGATCATTGGTCGCCAGTAAGGTTTGACTGATATGTAGGACTGATACTCGTTTTATATAGCTCTGACAACAGCAAAGCCCGTTCAGTTTTTCTGTCCGCGTGGCTGTCCAACCTTTTGAGCTACTGCGAGATCGGTCTGACAATAACTAGCAAGTTTGTGGAAGAAGAGAGGATTATTCAGATTCATTTTGGTAACCAACATTCACCACTAACCTTTCATCTAGCACCAAATACCCCTTGACTAACACTGTGCTAAAAAGGTTCCTTTTAAAATCCAATGGCTGGATTTCCATGGAGTCACAAAAGATGAATCCTAAAGTTTTGTTGCCCCTCTGGCCTCTTTTGTAGTGGCCAAAATTTCAATGTATGCACAACCCAAGGATTGTTATCAAAACCGGTCTAGTATTGAAAGCTGGCCTTAACTGCCTGGTCAGATTATAGACTATGTTTTTTAGGCAAAGTAGGTGCAGTTTCACAATTCGCACACAACCTATTGTGTAATCTACAACAGATTGCCATGAATTCTGCTGAAATGTAATGGATGTCTTTTCCTTAAAGGTGCCCTGTGGATTTCTTTGCAAACAAACAAAAGTTATGTTTACATACAGTGCTATATACCGCATGTGTGTGTGTAAATGTTTTGAATGAATGTCCTTCCTCATAAAACATTTGCAAAGCCAATTTTTGAAAACCATTTTAGATCTAGCATTGTTTACATGAGGGTGTAGTGCGGGTAGATCGCACATTTTCATATTATGGACAGTACATCATATGAAAGAAATAGTATGGCAGAGGTGGTTCGTGTAATGTTGTCAGGCTCAAGCTCTGCACTGGTACTAAGCAGATTTACAAGGCACTTGCCGGCTGAAAGTGACCTCTCCATTGTGAGGAAGAGCAGTGTGTTGCTGAATACAAATCAGATGTAAGTGTGATGAAGAGATTCTACTTAAAACCTTTTGATTTGAGTTTGAATGGAGATAATTGCAACAATTTATTTTCTTCCTTAAAGTTACATTTTCGGGTAAATTCGCCCACATTGTAAGAGGTTAAGAGCTTCTTAAGATACTGGTAATTCATGAAGCCTTGTTTGTTTAGGGTTCCACTTTCGAATAATTGTGATTCCTAAAAACTTGAAACTCATTTTTTTATAGTAGAGATTAGAAAAACATCTCTGTGGAATGATTTTTGTGACTACCGTATTTTCCGCACTATAGAGCGCACTGGATTATAAGGCGCACTGTCAATGAATGGTCTATTTTCGATCTGTTTTCATATATAAAGCGCACCGGACTATAAGGCGCATTAAGCGAAACAAAACAGTCAGATAAGTCAGTCAGTCAAACTTTATTAAACGTGTTCACAATAACTCAACATTGTTCAAACGTTAATGAGCGTATTCACAATAACTCCCAACCTTGTTCAGTTGTAACACGTAAAAAAAACAGTCTGATACCGCCAAATCAAACGTCATCTTCTTGCTTCCTCCACTTCCGTACCATTGATTCATTAATGTTGAATTCTCTCTATTCCCATGTTCTACTGCGTGACTGATAGCCTTGAGTTTGAAGTCCGCGTCGTAAGCGTGTCTCTTGACAGGTGCCATTTTGGGGTCCTTATACACACACACTGTAATATTATGGTGAAGCACAGTATGTATTACTCCGCGACGCTCCTGACTACGGTAGCCGTAATGCTGCAAGCGGTGCGTGTTATGCAAGTACAGCGCGTATCCCTATGCGTAGCTAGACAGTTAGCTAACATGCAAAAGTCCTCCAATAAAGATGCAAGGTTTGCTTTCTTGACTTTACTGTTCTTATTTTACTTCGTAAAAAGACAAATAGTTTCCAAGGCTCAAGCATCACAGACACAAACACAGTTTTTTAGCGTCTCTGCTCCACGTGTTGATCTCGCAGCTCCGTAAACAAAGATCCTCGCAAAGCAGAAGCGCTCACTCTGACACGCCCCCAGCAAACCAACAAACCAAGGAGTGCTCACTCTGAGTCAAAAAACATGTCCCAACTCTATAAACATAGAAATAGGCAGCACAGTGCGGCTTTGTAGTTTACAAAAGTCGTACTAAAACATTTTGACAGAGCGCCGTGTACCACACAAAATCGCTTCGAGATCAGTAAACACAACCAGAATTAATCCATATATAAAGCGCTCCGGATTATAAGGCGCACTGTCGCTTTTTGAGAAAATTAAAGGCTTTTAAGTGCGCCTTATAGTGCGGAAAATACGGTACTTTGTCATCAATCTTGTACTGAAAAGCGCATATTGATCCATATTTAAGATCTGTCACAATCTGGTTTTCGTGTTTCCGGTTTTATTTGAAATGTTTACTTCCCCTTGTTTCTTGTCTTGTTTCCCTCCCTCTGTGATTGTTAATTTGATCCTTCTGTGTTCACTCATCATGCCCTTGTGTTTTTTCCTTTCTCCCCCAGGTGTGTGTGTGTGTGTATATGTATATATATATATATATATATATATATATATATATATATATATATATATATATATATATATATATATATATATATATATATATATATATATATATATATATATATATATATATATATATATATATATATATATATATACTGGTCTGTCTCATTGTTCCTTGTCGGTTTGTCATCAATGTTACGTGATGTTCTCCCTCGTGTCTACCTCCTGGTTGGTCTGTGTTTTCAGTTTATTTGTTACTTTGTATTTTGCTAGCTTTTTTTGTCAATTAAAGCTCTCTTTTTGTTAACTTGTTTGGTGTCCTGCATTTGGGTCCTCCCCTGTCCTGAACCGTGACAATAACTACTGGAATCTCTACAGCTACAACTGAAATGTGTGAAATGCGCTCGGCATGCTGATGCTGCTTACGACCAAGTCACACTCCCAGATGTTTCAAATTTTTTCCACTCCCACTCTTAATTCACCTTTGATTCATTGTAGTCCAGTATGTTTGCAGCATCCCACTATCTCCTCTGTGTTTTGGCTGAGTTCCACCCTCACCTCTGAAAGTTTAAAAATATCTGAACTACAACAACCTTGGTTATCTCCTTGCTATGGCCATGCATATTACTTAGCTAGATGTGGAAACTTAAGAGACAGTGTTTTAAGGTTAACTAAGGTAAAGGGATGAGAAACACGTGTGGATTAAGCAGCGTCTTTTTATTAAGGAAAAAAAAACTAGTAAAATAGTTGACTTGCTATACATTTTTAAAAAATCGACCTGTTTTTAAAGATTTTCTTTTACCCAAAAATCAAAGCAGGATTTCTACCTTGAAAGGCCCAGAAAAGATGACATGGTAGTGTGGTGTTCTGTCAGGAAAAAGCTCACAGAGTGCAGAACCTCTCAACTACTTGCTAAAAGCAAATGCATGTCTATGTTTAGGATCAACAACCAATGACACTGATGGTTTTGTGAACATTGCTATAGTGTAACTTTTGAGGACTCGAGAGAAACCGCTTAAGCGGTGTTTTTAACAGATAGTCGTTAGTCTAAGGGGATTACAAGTGCTTGGTGTTTGCAAACTGGTATGTCTGTCATGTTTTGCGCTTACATTTTCTAACATATGTTTGCAGCTGCCTTTACTCTCAGCTCTGCAGGCTTGTTGTAACTCAAGTTTCACAGTTACTAAATGACATGTTTGATCACGAAATTAACCAGCCAAAGAACAAAAGTCCTTACATTAGTCTGTATAATGCCAAATCTCAAAGGATTTGCTAAAGCGCTGGGGATCAAAAAGTCATTATTGGTAATTAGCAAGAGCAGCTGGCACAGCATAGCAAACCGGCCAGACCTTGAAGCCTTACGATGGAAATCCATTTCCTACATTTATTGTGGAAAAACAACACCTGTTAGTCTGTATGTGATGTAGATGTTTTTTTTTACCTAAAAGGTGATCCTTTTCCAACTTCTTATGAAATGACACTCACTTGAGCAAAAGTCCAAGAGGAGATTTGCAGGCGAAAGGAGGCACAGAAAACTGAATAGCTATTAAAAGTAAAACTTTTACTTTTCACCTCTTTTCATTTCAAGTACAAAAATCATCATTCTCTCAAAAGAAAAACCATGGCAGTATTTCATTAACCATATTCACTTTTAAAAAAACTTTATAGCAAGCTAAAATAAAGTCGAGATATCCTTCAAACTTTTTGTAATTCAGTGCAAACCAGAGGATACTTTAAGTTGTTTTAAGCTAGTTACTCTTATCTTCAAACTTTACAGCTGGGAAGACTTGTGTGGGTTAATTTTAGGGGATGCGGGCCTCCTAGGAGGAAATACCTAAGCCTGCTCCAAAAGAAATGGCAGTCTTACTTCTTAAAATCACCTCTGCAGCTGAAGTAAGTACTATGAATTGAACTACATTCTTAGTTTGTAGCTTTTTAACAAGATAAGATGTTACGCTAACTTAAGTATAAAGCTGTGGGTTGAAACTAGTGAAATGGACAGAGAATGAGCGAGAGAGAGAGATGTGCCAGGGACTGTCGGTCAGAGAGTGGTCTGTTATCACAGATGACATCATGCTTCAGAGGAAGAACATCTGTGCCTTGTGTTGGAGCAGAAACTATAAACGTATCATCTCTGTTAGCTGCATGTTGCTATATCCTCTAATCCTCCCATGCTGAGACACTCCTCTTCCACTTTTTAAGATTTTTCTCTCTTGCCTATATCACAAGGCACGCTGAGTATCTGTTTCGCAAATGCTGTTCAGATCCTCTTTCAAGCCTCTTCCACAGGCTGTCATGTGGGCTGCCTGTGACTGTCCTAGTTAGTCAGGCTTTGCAGTGATGTCAGGGTCCCTAGCGCTTGATGCAGGGCTGGGGAAAATTCTCCAGTAATTACAGCCCTCGCTCAGTACCAGGCTGTAATGTTAGTACCCCCCCTCCTTTCTTCTTGGCCTGATGGATTCAGGGTTTTTCCTTCCAACTGTCACTGACAACTGACCAAGTACTCGCAGTGAAGTGCTTCCATCTCCTCTCCACAGTGCAGTCAGCTCAGACGATCAGGAGGGCGGTACAATAACAGTGAGATGTGACTAATGGGCCCTGAGCACCAGAGTTAGACATGCCCATCAGCAGTGCTTTAATACACTGAAAGGGTTCAGTTACACTTCTGAACCTTGCTGTGCTGTATTATCGGTCTGTGTAACTTAAACTTGGAGCAAACACAGCCATCTTATAAGAAATCCAATGTGTGACTCTAAAATGTGCCTTAGTGAGTTCAAGATTGCTTAAGAGAAGTAAGGACATGAGAAGGCAGATGATTAATTAAATATGAAACAATGTGCAGATTAACTTCTTCTAAAATGAGCTACAGCCTCTTGGGGTTGAAGTCCAATAGCATCTTATTAAATCTGAAATTTATCAAATCTGGTGATGAGATTCTCTAAATCTCTTATTTAAAATGCACTTTAATCAACAAAATTAATAAATAAATATTTAAGCTCAGGTGGCCGTCACAAAGAATTATTCACATTTAACCTCTTAACGAGTGGACGGCCCTGTGTCATTGCAGAGGTCCAATAGATAATTTCCAGTAAAAATATATCCATCTTGAACATTGTCACATTGATAAAAGCCCATGAACAGCTGTTGCAATCTTTACAGATGATACTCTGTAAACACGGCATGTATCAAGCTATTAGTGCTATTTTGATATTTGCTAACGGGATGCCGAACTCTGACCTTTCGATTGACACTTCATTTGCATTTATTAATTACAAAATAAACAAAACAATATTAAAAAAAATTATATTACATGTTTGCTTAGCTCAATGACTCTATACATGTTTTTTTACATTACTTTTCATTAATTAAACAGATGGGGAAGATGTTGAACACTGAGTTTAACAATTCCAGGAATTTACTAATCTGAGCCACATTGTAAATGGAACTGGCTACCACAGCCTAGATCTAGCCAATAATTAAATAAATAAGGCTATAAAGAGAGAATATATAATCATAATAACTTATCACAGTTCACCATCCTGCTGTAAGTAGGTGTCACATCTTTCTGAGGTGTGTAAGCCAAACGGGCTGAGAACCATTTGTCCTGCACTGACAACAGTAGCTTTCAAATGGAATTAAGATTTGGTTTCATGAAAACACATGTAGCAAGATGATGGTTAAGTGATCGCACAGAGCAATGGGATGAATTCCCCTGCCTAGTTTCTTTGTCGAATGTGTATGAATTATGTCATTGATGTCGGGTTTCTGTTTCACTGTCGTCATTAGAGAAACACTGTTGTTGTTGCATGAGAATCCCAGTCTGCTCAGGTACTTGCACCTCTCACTCAAGTCCATTGTTTAATGTTGCATGTTGGGGTTTGCATCTGTGTAGTCACTGTCAGTTCCTTACAGACTGCTTTGTTTTTGCCATTGGTTGTAGTTGGTCTCCTGTACAGAGGGGGACCCTTTGTGTTTTTTAGGGGTCCCTTATTTGTGCAGGAAGTTTGTATGCTGGGCACAAAGCATTCCATCCAGAGCCACTCAGGAGAACAATACACTCAATAGTGTACCACTTCCGTGGCTGGCATAGTCATGGGAGGCAACACAAGCCCCAGGGTGGTGATTTAGAGAGAATCTGATCCTGGAGCATATGTCCTCTGTCAGTCCCAGAGCAGGCCAGCAGGCAGACATGAAGCGTTTGGTAGGATGGCCTGGGCTGGCTGAGGCTTTCCAAAAGTCACCTCCCCTCCAGAGACTCAACGCCGGCTGCCAGGATCTGTGAAATAGTTAGTTTCTTATGACAGACTGGAGTCAGGGAATCACAGGAAGAATTGTCAGCAATTCAGTGTAAGGATGTGTGAATATTATGTAAAGTATGACTGGGAATCCCCACTGGAAGCAAAATGTGAGCGACGTGAGGTGTTCTGTCGTCCAATCCACACTGACTCTGTCTTCCGTAAACGTCTGTCAGCAGTGGCTCCTGGGAAACTGAATGGATAGCGGCTCGCTAACGTGCCAAAATAAAATAAAATAAGAAAGGTTATCTGTTCCGTGAGACACGCGGATGACTGATGTCAAAAGGGCATCTTAAAACGCTTCCAGTGGGTGTTGGCTGGAATGTACACAATATGACTTTTGCAGGTCCAAAACAAATCTTGACCTTCATTCATTCTCTTCAAGTCAACTGTCTCAGACAAAGTAATGTCATGTAGTGTGCTCTAAGGCAACACAGTGGGTGTGAATTTGGTTGTTAGGGTGCTAAGTGTTGCTCTCTAGTTTGTTCTGTTTTTGTGTGAAGGTTAGCTGTTCTTTTGTATCTTGTCCATGCATGCTTACACAGTCTGCTCTTTTCAGCTTTTTGGCCCTTTGCCCAAGCAAATGGATTGTGCCTTGTAAAATTTATCATCCGGCCAATGCAAACCCCACATCTTCTTTCCAACATTCTTGCCTTAAGTTTGATCTTTACTACGTCTGCATCCTACATATTTATGTCAAAGCACTACATAAAGCTTGAGATTTGCACAAGATGACATGATATGACAGGGTCATAAAGCAGACTCTACATCACATATGATTGAGGTTCATCTTGAAGAAAGTCTTTAGGAATGAGTGCATCCCGCTGTTTTAAAAGTTGCTCTTTCACAAGACTGTCAATGATTTGGTTTTCTGCTTAAAGTTAACTCCCACTCCCCCCCAAGTTTCTGGATCGCTCTGCACTCAACTGCCTTGTTACAGGAAATCAATTAAAGCCAGGCCCAGCAGTTTTGAAGCACCATCAAGCTAACCTGAGCACACAGGGCAGACCGAGGCAAATCAATGAACAGCATAAAGCAGGGCGTAAACAGCTTTGGCTCTTGTACTTTGTCTTGGCAGAATTTATTTTCCAGTTTTTTTTTTAGATGGCAGCTGGTCGGTGGATACAGCTGCTGGGTAGCTTCATTTATACATACAGCAAATATATTTTTGTTACATTATTCAAACTGTTCTATTGTTATGCCCTGAATCTGAGCTATTTCAAGTTATTGTATTTAAATGTTATCCTGAAACATTTATTTTCCTGTGTTTTGTGTCCTTTGCGATGGCTATTTGATATACTTCTGTGTATGTTACCCATTTCAGCACCATCAGCATAATGCTTGTTGTCTCATCAGCAGTTTGTATTTTTTCTATATGCAGCTAATCCTGACCGTGTGACTGTCAGCAGTAGAAACGCACATTTTTAAAACGGTTGCATCAAAAATCACCAGGCTCTTAGGATCATTTACCTACATTCTATGTAGACCCACCATAGTTTCCCAATGACCTGTCTTTTACACTTCTCAACGGGTGTCTGCCCGGTTGATTCAACTCGGGGTGATCCTCTCGCCGGTGCTACCCCGCTGGGCGCATTTTCTCCATGTGCACCGCGACCATCTATAAAAAGTTGGCTCGGTGACGGGGAGGAAGGTGGCCGGCAGCTTTACAGCACCTCTCACCCGGACCATGCCGCTCCTGGGCCGTGGACTTAATGCTCTCTGCCCTCTCGCCCTACGGGAGAGGGAGGGGGCTCCTGGTGCGACTGTCAACTAGGGGCAGAATGTCCTGTGCGAGGGGTCTGCAGAGATGTCTACAACCCTCCTGAACCGTCTTGAAACATGTCTCGTAATCCATCACCAATGTGTTTATGATTATATTGTTTACTAGAGCACAACATTGTTTATCCAGCCTTTTTAATGTTGCTCTCAAAGTGCACCAGATGCATTTTACTTTAAAATGTAGCCTACACAGTTTAGGTTGAATATTCCTGTATTTTTTCATATGGCAGTAAATTGCCCATAATATGATGTCAGTTTTTTCCAATATCGTGCATGCCTATGATGCACTTTTTTATAAGGGCCTTTGTGCCCACTGGTCAGTGCAGCTCCCCTTCACTAATGCTCACTCACAATCCAAATCAATGCTGTTTTTCAGCTGACCTAAGGTAACTTGTTAGGCAACAAGCACACCATTGTGGATAATTTCTTTCTCCTCTTCAGTCGGTGGACTTTGATGCCCACCACTCAGTGACTCAGTGACTCAGTGATCCCCTCCTAATGAGCCCGGATACTGTCCCCTCACAGTGCTAGAGTCCATTCACCCAGAGAGGCACACAGGACAGTGCCAACAGTCTGGCACCCCAGCTAAACACCTTGTCCCTGTCCAGGGTTGGGAACCCAAACTCTGTTCCAAATAAGAACTGAATCCAAACGAAAACCAAAAAGGTTTTCATAAATACGTTTTATTTTTTTCTTTCTGTGAAATTAGCATGTGTCCTCCTTTTGTCCCCCGCAAACAATCAAAATCAAGTACCGTTAAGAACTGAAATTGATAAGTGGAACTGGAATCGTTAAAATCCAAACGATATCCAACCCTACACCAGAAACCCCACTTCCCACCAAAAATACAATCCCCCAGTTAATTTTCATCTTATCTCATTCTTTTAAAACCTTGCTATATTTATTTATTTTATAAGCATAGCTTAATTTCCTCCAGGATTACACTTGTATGCCATTTAAGATATACAAGCTTAGACTACTTGCTCATGAGTCTTGCATTGAGATCAGTTTGCTGATATTGGCTCTTGGTGATTTGTAAACCCTTTTTATACCTTTATTTATAAATCCTTAATTGCAGTTTATCTGATGGACAATTTTGTTTCTAAATTGACTCAAGAAGATCAAAGTATGTACACTACCATGTTTTGTACTCCTGTATGTTCCACATTCACACCTGGCAGCACTCAAATCTTCCACTGAGAAGGTCAACAGAATTTGGAAATCCGTGTGAAAAATAAGATGTTTTGGGGAAAAGATGATTTGATTAGGCAGGTTTGTGTAAAGTTCGGTTTTATTTTTAGAATCAAGTCTCGTGTGAGCATTGAGTAATTCATCCTTAATGCTCAAATAGCAGTTTTTACACACAGTCTCTCTGATAACCATCATCCTATAATTAAGTACATTTCTTGTGTGAAAAGGACGTAAGTGTGCTGATGTAATGCTGACTTCTGTCTTCTTCTAATCTTGTGTTATTCCAGGAGGCTTCTCGGTGGTGTTTCTGGCTCGTACGCACAGCGGTGTCCGCTGCGCTCTCAAAAGGATGTACGTCAACAACGTCCCTGACCTGAATGTGTACAAGAGGGAGATCACTATCATGGTGAGAGCTGCATCACAGAGTTTGGTTGTAGACATTACAGACGTTATCTCTCGACTCAACTGAAGTCTTCTTGCTTGTCTATTGCAAGAGCTTTATTTATAATATGTTCATTACACAAATATTAATCATCATCAAACCTATTATAACCCGTGCTGAACTGTGCAGCTGTAGGTTGCGGTAATATTTTATTTGAAACCTTTACTGAAAGGGACATTTGCATGATTGTATATTGGAGACAGCTGATTGGCGTTGAACATTTTAATAAGTAACTCATCATTTTGCTCATCTCCACACCATTTCACTCTGAAAATCAGAAAGTTTCTGAGGGCATTCTCAGTTTTCAGGTGTTTAAGGACATAATTCCTGTTTGAAATGGGACACAAGCCCTCGTAAAGCAAGGTGCCTAGAAATTGCTTCATTCCACCTTCCTAACCCATCCTGTTTGCCAGCATTTCCAGTCTGGTAAGAGCTAACGCCTTTAGGCTTTGTGCAGGGTGACTTTGTATTAATGCATCTTGTCCATTAACAGATACCTTTGATCTATTACACAAAGCCGGCACTCACATTATTACAGCAGACAATTTAAGGTTTTTTTCAAAGTTACGATATTCTTATTTCTTCTGTAACCTACCAGACTTTGACGACAGTGAATGTTTCGTCTTGAGCATTTGACCCCAGTGTGTCAGTGAACAGCTCACTCTGAACACACTGCTTTGTGTGTCTGTTCACTTGTCTCATCAGCTGTGTAATACTCACCCAGCTGACCTTACACATTGACACAGTTCTGGCCTGTTGGGACGTTGCCTTAGGTGTGCCGGTTTCCACAACACACAGCAAGTCTCTCGTCTCATGCTGCCGTTTAACAGCCACAAACACTGTGATGCTTTAATGAATCAAGTTAAGTGGAGCTCAGCAAGGCGTAAGAACATGGAGAAATAGAAAAAGCACTCTTGCCACACACAGTAGATTGACTGCAAGACTGGACTGGACTCAGCTGGATGTTTAACTTTTTGGGATGTGTTCTCCGAGGAAGCGATCTCTGGCAGTTTTTCTTTTTGCAAATTTGAACGTGATTTCCGTATATTTTTGCTGCTCATACATTGAAAACTAGGACGCATTTATAAATGTCATATGGACTCACAAGTAGCTTGAGGCAGAAATTAAATTGGACATTCCCCCCCCCCCCCCCTCCCCTCAAATAAAACAAAACAAATCTGATTAAAAATGTTATCAACTTTAGGCAATTGGTTTATCTGTAACTTATCTCACATGATTGACTTGTATGGCCTTTTTTAATGCAGTTTACATTAGTTGTATATTCCTCTTTTAAAAGACGAAAGGGCAGAGCGGTATTCCAGTTTTTCATGCTTTATTTTAAAATGTACATTGAGTAGCAGTGGCCTTCTGTCGAGCAAATAAAGATTTAAGCACCACACAAGTCCAAACATGAATACTCATCAGCACTTACAGAAAGAGGCAACAGTGTGTGTGTACACAACCCAAATATATACTTTATCACCAAATAGCTACATTGTGTTTTTTGAGACTTGTGTAGTTGGCATTTTGTCCATAACTATTTTATTCTAGAGATTCAAAGCTTCTTCTTCTTCTTCTTCTTCTTCTTCTTCTTCTTGAATACTTGTGTCTTTCTGTCCTGATCAGTTCCATCTTTTCATCCCGTATATAGAAGGAGCTGTCGGGCCACAAGAACATTGTCGGCTACCTGGACTCCACACTCAATGCCGTGTCGGACAGCGTCTGGGAGGTCCTGATCCTCATGGAATACTGTAAAGGTAAAGCCCCTCTGTTTGCCACCCTGTTTAATACTCATTTAATTCAGCCTTTACTGAGGTTTCTGTTTATGGTGTCAGACTTCTGATTTGGGTCAGGGTTTGTTAGGGTTATTTTGGGACCAATAAACTAAATGAAACCAAACTTTAAATTAAAGCAAAACTAAAGGAATGGTTTCATGTTTTGGTCCTTGTCGCACATTGTAGTTATGATGGTTGATGCTGTTTGGTCTTCATATCACCACTTTTATAAGTTACAGCAATGCTTTCCAAAATGAAGCAAACTTCACTGCACATTGGGCAATAAATGGATTCTAGCTTTCACCAACTAAGAACATTTAGTTTATCGGGCCAAGTAGGTAAAGTGGCTTTTTAAATGTTAGCACTTTGTTGCTGCCTCTGTCCGTTTGTGTGGCCCCTCTATTGATCGTGGCAGCTCGCTGGCTCAGCTTAGCTTTTTGGAAGGCTATTCTGAGCTGTTTTGCCCTCATTAAACTAGTTTGCTGAATAATCAGATAGATGCAGCTTGTACAAGGTGACATGTTTAGTTTAGTTAGAAAAGGATTGAAACATTTGTCCTGCTCATGACCGTCTGGTGGCAGGCCAAATACTGCAAAAATATTTTTGCTTTCATTTTCTGGCACACATGTTGTTGTCTTCGAAATATGCTTAAGATATGCAATGTACTCAAATGACACATGTGTTTTTTTCTAGAATAGTGGCTTATTTCTAGGGTCATAAAACAGTAGCTGACTTATACTGATAATGGCTAAAGATCTAAGCATTTAAATATTATTTGCTATATTGTATACATTGAGTTTTAACCGGGTCAGCTTGAGGGTGTGAATGTGGGGATACTTATAGAGGACAACTGCAACCATCCCAGTTGGAAAATGTTGTTCCAAACACCAAACATGCTGGCTGGTGTTTGGTTTCCCGTTTCCCAGCCTGACCCGACCTGAGTCCTAAAGCTGTCCTTCCATTTCTCTCCTGCAGCGGGTCAGGTGGTGAAGCAGATGAACCAGCGTTTGAATGTGGGCTTCACTGAGGCTGAGGTCCTCCACGTCTTCTGTGACACCTGCGAGGCCGTGGCCCGTCTGCATCAGTGCAAGACGCCCGTCATCCACAGAGACCTCAAGGTGAGGAGAGCGTTACTCTTCCCCCTCTCCATCCTTCTTCTCCTTCTCTTTGTCCCATCATTAAAACACTTTAATCTGCTGGTTAGATGCAGCTAATGAATTTTAAATTGATTTCATGATCAATATTTTGTGAAATATTAGTAAAATGCATCACAATCAGAATTTCCTACAAGCCAAAGTAACATCTTTTAGAGGCTATTTTTGTCAGACCAACAGCTGAAAAAGATTTTTAGACAGATATTAACAGAAAACAATCACCAAATTATTTTAGAAGCTGCTGCCAGATAATTTGTGGAATTTCTGCTTCATAAATGACTTAAATCATTCATATCTCTCAACAAATGTTCTGTCAAGTGACGTTAAATCGACTAAGTGTTTAGGCCCTAACCCTAACCCTCAACAAAAGTTGTCAGTAATCACAACTCCTTAAAATTTCCCCGAGGCAAAAAACTAAACTGCAACACGATGGTAATTTGTTGTCCATGTTCGTCTGGTAGGGCTATTTCGATGCTACATTCACTGTACTTAACACACAGTGGATCGGAAACGTCTTGAAAAAGCAAAAGCATAGTATTCCTGGTAGCAGGATCAGAATCGGTAAAAGAATATCTGGGGAGTAACCACGAGCGGTAAAAGTGAAGTCTGTCGGCTACAAACTTTGTCAACAGAAACAGAAGAAAAAAAAAGATCTCTCAATATTTCTGTAGATGTCAACAAAATCAAAAGGAGGAACTTGTGGTTTGCCACTTGAACAGTTATTTATTAAATCTAATGTCAGATGATGTTTATAAACTGAAGTAAATCTGCTCGGTCAGCAGAAGAAAGAGCACTTTGGTTTCACTTCACTGCTCGTTGTAACTCCCCAGCTTCCTCTTCAGCCCCTCGCTTCCTTTGCCAGCTTGCGGTGTTATTTCCCCTCCTTACTCTCGTCCTACACCCCCCCCCCTTTTTTGTTGCTCATCCCACCTCCCTTTCCCATTTCTCCTGCACCAAACTTACTCTTTGTACAGGCCACAATAGCTGGTCCATCTTGAAATTCCTCACTAACTTTCAGCTAACTTGATTTGTGGAATAGATTTTCGAGCCAGATTCCCCCTCATTCTGCTGTTTCTTGGAGGCCGGTGGTAATTTCCCACCCTAGTTGAATTCTCCTCAGTGGGCCGCTGTACTCTGTCCAGTTGGACAAGCCTCTAAACAGTGCGGTCCCTTCAGCTTCACAGGCCTGTGCTCTGTTCGCTGTCTGTATCTATCTGTTCAGCCTACATGGCTTGCATAACACTGAGGGACACAAAAGACCACGGAGGCCCAGTCACGCATTGCCAGGGGAAGTGAGAGTGCAGAAAGAAAAACCTTAACCCCGCGCTGTCAACAGTATTGAGACACTGTTGCTTTCATTCGCTCAGTTTTCCCTTGAAATATTTTCAAGGGAAATATTCCACAGCTCCTACTGGCTTTCCATTTTCAGATGTTCACTTCTCACATTTGACATCTTATGCCCTAGTTGCACTTTCAGTCATTCTCATTTTCTTTCTGTTGTGTCCTCTTTCTTTGCTACTCCTGCCTTCATTATGTTCTAGCATTCAATCAATCATTCCTCATACCATTCTTTGCTGTTTTATGTCGTTACTCTGCTGTGGTCCTTTTTTAAAAAGTATTATTTAAAAACCGAGGCCTGACACTCCAAAAAGAAACACATCTGAAACATCTGTCTTCAGACGGACTTGTTATTGAAATGTGCCTTCTGTGTACCAGCCCAGAGAGCAGCTATGATGACTCATGTGGCAGAATAACTGTAACAAGCGACTTTATCCCCACATTTTCGAGGACATTCAGAAAAACAATGACTTAGATGAGAGTCCATGTGTTGACAGTGAGATGTTTAGTGCGGAGGTGAAAAGTGAACAGTCTCTCACAGAAGATATATGATAGTTGGTTTGTTCCTTCATCTGTCTGCACAGCTGATGGGATTTTGATGGAATGATGCGTCTCAATCACAACCACAGTCTAGCTTTTGTTAAATGATACAGGATGCAGATTGTCCGTAGAGAAGGAGCTGCTTATTGTCAGACCAGTTCTACACATGAACAACTTAGAAGAAATGTATATTAAAACAACTAAATAGCAGCAGCCTATGAAATTTCCTTTTTTCTTTGTTTTCTGTGTTTCTTAAAATGTACATTAAACATTTAAGGACTTAATGACTCGAAGCAGGTTTAACATGTAAAATATGAAACTACAAACACAGCTATATGAAAGCAGAAATCATAATTGTAACACTTTCAAAATGACAGAAGCGATTACTATCCCTTCTCATAGGGTGCACACACGAACATGTTTGCATCTTCAGTTGTAATCTTCGGCTGCTGTCATTTGCCTTTCCTGTGGGTGTTGCGGGTTGGGCATCAGCCAGTCAAGACCAAGTTACATTCAACTGCATCTCTCACTGCATATACTGTCTATACTCTAGTGTTGCGTTTTCATTCGTGACTTTCCTCGTGTTTTTCTGTTCATTAAAACGTCTAAAACATCTGTGTTCCTTTTTTACCAGGTTGAAAACATCCTGCTGAACGACCAGGGAAATTATGTGCTGTGTGACTTTGGCAGTTCCACTCACAAGATTTTGCTGCCGCATAAAGATGGAGTGACTGCTGTGGAGGATGAGATTAAGAAGTATGTGGTTTCATCAGTGAAAGACATGTTCTACATGCCATTCAACAAAGGAATGTGGTAAAAGCGTAATATATACTTGCCACTTCTATGTTCTGGCTGCTGCAATAACGGTTGTTATACTTGTCAAAGTGGTGGGTAATGTCATGTATAACCATTGCTTAGACAGACCAGCATGTAATGTGTCTTTTGCACCACAGGAACTCTGCGGGAAACCCAGGACTGTTAAAAACATTCATGAAGAAAACTTGCATTTCGAACGCAGGAACATTTGTAGTTTCCATTTCATGCCCTCCAAAAAGTCCCTGCTCCTCATGAAGGAAGAGTTTGCACTACTGCATGTCACTGACTAGACTCACAAGATTGTTACAACGTGGATCGGAGGATGGAAACTTCTTATAATGTAATTGCCGGTTTAACAGAGTTATGAAGCAAACTTCCCAACCAGTCCAAAAGAAAATAGAGTGAGTCAACAAGAGAGGCTGTAATGAGGGAGGCCGAGCAATTTAGAGAAATGAAATCTGTATTATCTAATTGTTTTAATGCAGCTAATTTCATAAGTGTCTCCTTTTCCCCCACATCTATGCAAACATCACTGTCACAGAGACAATGAACAACACGATAACATTGCATCGTAATTGGTCTAATTTCCCTCATCTTCGTGGTTCTTCAGATGTAGTTTCTCGTTTAGCTCCTGGGTCTCCTCAGGTCCCGGGACGACGAGGTCAAAAAAAAGCCTTTAACTGGTAGATTTATTTTGGGGGAAAGGTATTGTTGACTTTATCCTAACAGGGTAATCTTATGATGCTGGACACCCAAGGCCAACAAATCCGCCTGCACACTTTACTCAAATCTGGCACGTGGCCAGATTGCTGTCAAATACAGGGTTACACTCGGCCTGCTGCAACTCAAGGTCTGTTTATTTGTGTCCACTAAGCAAATGAGTGAGCTTGCAGGGTACACTTGGAGCAGATCAGAATTGTTCCCCAAACATAGAGCTGTACTAGCATAACTCCATGCAAGTAAACCAAACGCATACTGTAAACAATCCCCGGTCGTTGATTCGTTGCAGATGATGGTATTTTGTGAGGCGGTGAATGTTGCGCTCCTGTGTGGTCACAACCCCTACACTTTGCGGTTGAAGTGTTTGTTTTCTGTGTCAAATCACAGCAGTCCATTCTGCCTGTTAACTTTCCCACATTTATAGCTGCAATAAAGTGCAATGTGTGGTGCTTATCAGCAGTATATGACCGTGTGTAAACTCTTTCTTCATGACACTAGTGATACAGAAACCATCAGTCCTCTGAACTGTGGTGACTCAGACACTCGTTGCATTTTTTTTCAACCCAGCTGGGCTTTTTCCAAACACAGCCAGCTGTTTTGATTATTATCAGAATGAGTCAGATTTAGTCTGTGTAGCTCTGAAAGGAGAACTCGACTTCTTCTGCTGTAAGATTCTGGTCTTTTTTTCTGTCAGTAAACGGAGGCGCACACGTGTCATCGAAGAAAAGTGTGATCAGCTGTGGTGCAAGAAATACTCTTTACTTAAGTAAAAGTAGCAAAACCAAAATGTAAAAACTCCTCTATTACACAGGCAAAAAAAACAATGTAGACTTATAATAATCCCTCCTAATCATCGCTTAATGAGCCACTTTAAGTGCGTGGCGGTGTCTGTTCCTGCAGAGACCCGGCCATCTAACTGTAGTTTCACTTTTCTTTTCTTTTTTGCTGTGGATTGGGACGTTTCTGGGCGTCGACCCCATGAAAACGTAGCTTCGTACGTACTGTATTTATGTAGTACCTAATACTATGCGTAAGTACAGTACTTAAGTAAATGTTGTAATTCTTTCCCACTGACTACTTCCTGTTGTATCTCACAGGTACACAACCCTTTCATATCGGGCGCCGGAGATGATTAACTTGTATGCAGGGAAAGCCATCACGACTAAGGCTGATATATGGGTAAGGGCCGTGTGTGTGTGTGTGTGTGTGTGTGTGTGTGTGTGTGTGTGTGTGTGTGTGTGTGTGTGTGTGTGTGTGTGTGTGTGTGCAGTGTGGCAGTGTGGCACCCTGCAGGGCTGGTTTGTCCTGGCAGTGTCCTGTGCGTCACTCTGCCCCGACAGGTTTCTCCTCTCTCGCTCTCTCTTTTTTTTTTTTTTTTACACATTTCCCTCTCTGCACTCTTACATTTCCCTCCGTTTGAGATAATGAGGCACAGTTGAGGACCTCGATAAGCTCCTGTGTGAAATGGGCCTTGGCTGTTTTTGAAGGTGTGAGGTAGAGAGGCAGGAACAAAGGCTTGGACAGCAGCCATTTCTGGGAGCGGTGTAAATTGATGAACCCAGGGAGGTAAAATGGCCAGCCTATAAAGATATAGCTGTTGATGAGACACTTTATGCATATAAAACAGGAGCACTATGCTTGGCCTTTTTGACTTCATTAGATAGATATGAGAGCTAAATTAATAAGAGGGAGAGAGATAGGAAACAACAGCTAAGGTAAGGACGCAGCCGTGGTACAAGGAGCGCCCGCTCTACCAAGTGTGTGTGTGTGTGTACAAGCATCTCTAAATATATGAGCATAATGTATGTAAACCAGTGCAGCTTAAAATACTGATGAAACTACTCAACCAAAAACAGAAAATATCTTCCTTTCAAAAAACAAACACAAGAAAATTCTAGCAAAGCTGTTTCACTGAAGGGGCTCTTCCTCTTTCCCAATGTTTTTGTACTAAAAACGCTGTTAGCCTGGAGAGGATGCTGTGAAATTTACTTTCTGATATTATCATAACAGGATCTGGATTTATCGGTCAATCCCTGTTTTATTTAAAATAAGAAAAGCGGATTGATATCTAGTGCTCTACATTACAGCCCTTCATTACACCATCTGTGTACACCAGCAAAAATTCATTCATACAAATATGTGAAATAACCTTTAATATGACGTTTCATATGAAATGTATATATATATATATATATATATATATATATATATATATATATATATATATATATATATATATATTTTAAAGAACAGCATTTGTAGCTGCTGTAAAATGACCTACTCGATGAGAATAATTTTTCAGTACTTGCATAGCCCAACAAAAACATTATTTTTGTGAAACTAACGTTGCCCTCTTACGTCATAGCCAGCGCAAAATTGATACGACACAGCAGATAAACGCTGGCCACTCATCAAGGCGAATGTTGACCGACGCCAATGTTTGGCCGATAAATCGTTGCATCCTTAAGTACAATAACTAACGCGTTCATATCTGTGTTGATACATTTTCTACCTGCCAGCCACTGAATCCAGTCTTTTTATATCAACATGCACCTGTGACTGTGGCTAAATGCACCAGTCTGCTGTAAAAGGTATTTATGAGATGAATAGACTGAAGTTTAAAACAGGCCTCTGGTTTCAGGAACTACTGTAGGACGTACAACACAAACACCATCTTCCTGTAGACTACCCCCTGCATTCTCACTTCCTGTTCTATCTTTAGCCACGTGTTTGAATCTCTGCTGTTTTCTACGTCGTGTCTCACACATATGTTGTATGCATTCATCCATGCATTTTGGGGGGTTGTTATAGGATGTGCTGCCTCACTCAGATTAAGGAGTTTAGTATCAGACGGGATTAGGAACTGTGAAGAATATCCGTCTTCAGAAAGAGCGCTTAAAGGAAAAACATTCCCTAAACACTGTAGCTAATTCCAAAGTCTCTTTCATCTCCAACTGCATCAACAAAAAGATGCTCGAGCTAAATATAGTGCAAGCTGAACGTATGATTTGGGAGCAGAGCACTGTTGCATGCGGATCTGTTTGGACAGCCATATTGCCACGGGAGCAGGCGCTGTATTTTAAAAGTAGTGACATAAGGAACATTAATTCTCTGCTAAGCAGTCCTCTGCAGCTCAGTGGGTAGAGAACAGCAGCATCATCATCATGAGGCTTTACTTCCCGCTGGGATGGACTGTCCTTTACCATGTTGTTGATGTTACGTGGTAGTAAAAGTCTGTCTTTCATGTGTTGTTCTTGTATCAGGGATATCTCCTTTAGCCTTGTAAAAAGCACAGATAGTAACACAACACTAACCAGCTAGTTCCTTCTTGTAGCTCATAATATAGACTTATATCTTCTTGTGGTACTCTTGATGCATTTTCTTTATTACACTAATTCAGAAACAGTTGTTCAGTAGTTTCTCTATTTCAGTGTAAATCTGCTAAATATTCACATTTTAGGCTTTATTTTCATTAAGTTCTTTTTGTAGCTCTGTTGTGTTGAGACAATTAAGATGTAATACGTTTGAAGTAAAAACATTTTTTTTTTTTTTAAAGGGGCGGGAAAAGGGTTTTACATTTTGAAAGGAAGGTAATAGGAAAAAGAGTGTGGTGCAATACTGTACGGTGCCAAAACTAAGGTATTGTGTTGGCACAGGCAAGTAAAATGTCAAGCGACACACAGCCCTAAATGTTTCTGGGTTCAGGTGTTCAAGACTGTTTGTTTGTTTTCTCCACAGGCTCTTGGATGCTTGTTGTACAAGCTGTGCTTCTTCACACTTCCATTTGGGGAGAGTCAAGTTGCCATATGTGACGGAACCTTTATCGTTCCAGATAACTCCAAATTCTCCTTCAAGTTGCACTGTTTGACCAGTAAGTTTGTGATTTAACGTGCATTAATGATGCAGAATGTGTATACTAATGATTTTAGATTTGATAACCTCAGAATCACTTCCTATCAATATTCAGCCAATCACTGTTAGGCTTTTTTTATGTCAAAGTATAGTTACTAATACAATTACACAGAAGTTTAGGATTGTGTCACTCATAAATCTTGTTTTATTCCTGACTACTTTGACTGTTCCCTTTCTGCTGTGTTCACCACAGACACTGACTTTAGTGTTGTTGTTCTGCACTTGCGCAGCCTGTTTGAACCAGTCATTGACATTAAGTCATGGCAGCCTTGTTTAGTTCAAGTTATTCCACTTCTCTAAATGCATTCTGCTGTGGATCTTTTTCAAATGAATTGACCAACAGCTCCACCAAGTGGCCAAAGCGAGAAGATGCACATTACATCAGCCAGCGACGCTGTATTAAACCACCTCTCTGTCTTTTCCAGGATATATGCTCGAACCAGACCCGGAGAAGAGACCAGACATTTACCAAGTGTCCTACTTTGCCTTCAATTTAGCTGGAAAAGACTGTCCCGTGCCAAATCTCTTTGTAAGTCACCGCAATGAAGCAATTGGTGTGGCTTTAGCATTTGCAGTCATTTGCTTATTAAACATAATTCTCCTTCCCCTTTTGCAGAGCTCTCCCATCCCTACGTCGCTGCCAGAGCCTCTAACTGCTAGTGAGGTCGCTGCTATGAAAAGCATGACGAAAGCCAGGTACCGCTTACTCATGGTTTTCTCATTTTAGTTTTCTTAGGATATACAAACAGGACAGTGGTACTGATGGATAAATGGAATCATAAAAAACTGCTCTTTGAAGTTTGATGATTTGCATTTAGTCTGTGTCTTTAAAGAATAATTTGTATCTTCAGTGTAATGAAAAAGTATATCTGGGCGGAACAACACTTTAGACATCAGAACAGCAACGACAACTTTTGACTCCATTTTCCCAGGATAACAGACGACGTGGGGCCGACAGAAACATCAATCGCTCCCAGACAGAGGCCAAAAGCGGCAAACAGTAACGTCCTGCCACTCGCCAACACTGTCACCCCTGTGAAGATGACCGCGCCTTCAGCACCCGTCAGCAACGGCCAGAAAGGTTTGTGAGATTAATATTAAATATGATGTAGAAGTTTCCATCATCTTGAAGGTATGTTCTTATCTCAATAATAAAAACAAAGATAAATGATGCCCATCAACGCCAAGTATTCTCCCTTCATTACAATAGCTGTGGTATTGAACTCACAGCCTCCTGCTGTTGTATTTGGAAGCTGTACCACTAG
Organism: Cottoperca gobio; assembly: GCF_900634415.1. Classification (NCBI taxonomy): domain Eukaryota; kingdom Metazoa; phylum Chordata; class Actinopteri; order Perciformes; family Bovichtidae; genus Cottoperca; species Cottoperca gobio. The sequence continues at coordinate 24,403,756 of NC_041363.1, read as the reverse complement.
ACCATCACCACCCTCAAACATTACAATGTGCCAGAGGCTACCACATTTGGGCATTTACGGCCAAAGGTTTTACATTATACCCATAAATACTTTTCAAACGGTACTTTCCAGTAAAAAAATAAAAACTTAAATATTAAAAATCGAATTTATCATAGATTTGTCTTTTTAAGTTTAATCCCTTGTACATCCATACTGGATCGACAGTGCACACGCTTGAATGCAGATGTGATGTTTGCAGCGTTTATGCTTTGCGTGTTTTCAAGCTGAGTTTGCTACTGAAAATCCAAAGCATTCAAGATTTCACCAACTCTTATGCCTGTTGGACTGTACTCTGCCACATCTTAGCTTTAAGTATTTAGCAGTCTTTCAGTTATACACATTACTTGTGCTGGCTGCTGTGATCGATGCAGTGTTGTAATAAATAAGAAATCCATCAATCTATACCTGTCCACTCAGCTCCCACCCCTGGCTCTGGGCAGCCTTCGGTGCAGCCCCAGCCCAGCAGTCAGCAGCACCGAGTCCTGCAGCAGCTACAGCCTGGTGACCTGCGTCTACAGCAGCTTCAACAACAACAACAACAACATCACCACCACCAACAACAACAACAACAAGCAGTGCAGCAACAACATGCAAATGCTCAGCAACTCCAATACCTCCAGGTACATCCGCCACACTGACGAACTACACATCTCAACTGCTTTTCTGGACTGTCACAAAGAGGAGTTGTTCTCAATCCCTTTACTCCTCCCCTCAGTACCAACAGGCTGTGCAGCAGTCCCTCCAGCTTCAGCAGCATCAGCAGCATCAGCAGCAGCAGCAGGCCTTCCAGCTTCAGCAGCAGCAACAGCAGGCCCTCCTCCTCCAGCAGCAGCAGCAGCAGCAGCAGATGATGATGCAGCCGATGTACCAGCAGCAGATTGCTCAGGCTCAGGCTCAGGCCCAGGCTCAGTACGCAGCCATGGTGAGTTTGTCAGAGGTCCGAACTTTGCAACAAAGCTGCCAAAGGCTTGAATTTAATTAGCTATCTCCTCTGAACTTGAATTAGCTTTTGTTCGCATTCAGGCCCATTGAAGCATCCGAGGATGCTTCTTACTTTAAAATGATGACAGAATTTCCAAACAGAATATTTAATCCAAAACGGCGATAAATAGTTTGAGCAAATGGCAGTAAAACACATGGAGACGCAGCATGAAATAACACAGAGCTGACTATTTCATTTAAAGTCAGAATGGCCTAAAATGTCTCTCTCTGTTCCAAACACTGGCAGCCAGTCCTCTTTAGTGGAGTCGCTTCACGTCTGTGCCAAGCAGCATTGGAAGCAGACGCTCAAACTTCATACTGACTCTGTCCAAATATTCCGAAAACTAGTATTTACGCAGCTACTGAATCAAACACACAAACACAGGTCCTCCAAATGCGCTCTGTTAGGGCGGAGCAATCTTTAGTCCGTTTCCCACCGAACACGTACCATCTGTTTTATTTCGGAGGCAATCTGGTCGGAGCGAAGCCACGAGGGGATCGAACAGCGGGTGAAATCGAGCAGTTTTCTCCGCGTTGCATCCTGACATATGAAGCGGTTCACAGGCAGGGGAAGAGAGCACATCAGAAAATTACTGTTCTTATTCCCAAGACACCTGCTAAATGTTCAAAAGCCGCGTCTGCCCTCTGATCTTAGACCTGCTCCTTATTGTGATGAGGAAGCTTTGCGAAGTGAGGCACATTTCTAATCTGGTGTAATGACAACAGATCAACTTTATTTGTGCAGCACTTTAAAAGCGCAACAGCAGTGTGTGCACAAGTGCTTTACAAATATGGTTTGTTAAGAACAAATTAAAATAGGAGGAAGAGGACGAAGCAACATTAACAAGATTAAGATTTAAAGAAACAGGAACCTGGTTTAATGAATTCACATAAATATTCAAATATCTGCAGTGTGCTGCAAATCTGAGCTCAAGTCCCTGAACATTGTTGCTAGATGCTTCTCTAAGTTGAAAGGGTTCTTGTGGCTGCAGATCTTTGAAAATAAGAAAGATGTGTGTAATGTGTGTTTCTCTTATGGAGAAAGAGACTCTTTGAAGAAGTCAGATCCAGATTCATCAGGGGAACGGAGAAAGTGGAACATTTAGGAGCTAGCTACGAGTCCAATGTTTCCCAAGGAGCTGGCGTGGAGCAAACCACGGCTAAAAGGAGAGAGGGAATGAACTGAGTGCTCCAATGAATGCTAATCTTGCTCTGCGTCTGAAGGATGTTTAAATATGTGACTAACCGTTAACATGTTATCCATAACAGCTGACAGTATGTTCATACTTGTTATGGAGATTTTCTTCCCCCATCAATGAAATCAATGAAAGAAGCTTTAATTCAATTAAATTCCATTTAGAGCTGCAACCATTAGTTGATCGACGGAAAAATAATGGCCACCTCTTTTGATAATCGACCTATTGTTACGATCACTTTTCATGCAGAAATGTCATCATATTAAAGTAAATATCTTGTGTTTTGACAAAATAAGACATTTAAAGACATCATTGGACTTTGAGAAACTGGGATGGACATTTTAATTATTTTCTGACAAACTATAGACCAAACGATTAATGACAAAAAGAGTCTGCAGATTGATCGATAATGAAAACAATCGTTAGTTGCTGCCCTTATTCAATTCAAAACACACACATTTGCAGAGGCACTTATAGCGCTACAGTAACACAATATAAGAAAAAACCATATGATAGTGTAATACGTGAATATAAACTAAAGCTACACATAGTATGATAATCATACGAGATGATAATATGAGTGCAATTTAAAATGGTCAGCCAGTGTTCAAGGCAATCCTTATGTCATTTGAAAAGTATTAATTTGTTCAGTGACGACGTGATGTTTGACTTTCATTCCTTCATCCCTCCCCTCCACTGTGTCCCCAGCTTTCCAAATCCAGAACTGGTTTCTAACAACATTTAATCATCGTGTTGCCGTCATTGTGCGCCATGAAATCAAAGGTCCGTCCCTCATTCCCTTCCCCCTCTTCTCCCTCTCTTCCTTCCCTTACAGCTGCACCAGTACCAACAGGCTTTTGTCCACCAGCAGCAGCAGCAGCAGCAGCAGCAGCAGCAACAACAGCATCATCATCATCATCAACATCAACAGGAGCAGCAGCAGCAGCGGCGTCATCAACAGGAGCTACTGCTGCATCAGCTGCAGCATCAGCAGCTGCAGCATCATCAGCATCAGCAGCTGCAGCATCAGCTGCAGCTGCAGCAGGAGCAGCAAGAGCAGGAGCAGCATCAGCAGGAGCAGCATCATCACCCGGCTCAGCAGCCTCTCTCCTACATGTCCTCCCCTCTTGAGTTCCAGATCCCGCTGGGCTCCTATAGCTCGACCACTCCCACTGCTGGAGCCGGAGCTGGGCAGATGGGGGGACCATCACCTGTCGATCCCTCATACTCTAACCCAGGGTAATGTTTAAAAAGACAATTAAAAGACACTTATTGTAAGTCGCTTTGGACAAAACAGGGCCACTATTGCCAGTAACTCAGTATAGAATTAGTTCATTTTTCAAAATTCAAATCTTCCTTTAAGAGCCCAGTGACCCCACTCATACACTATCGTTCTTTTTCCACAATACATTATTATTTTACTTTTCCCAAATTGCAGTTTACTTTCTTGCCAAAAGATCAAATGAATACATTAACTGAGACCAGTGGGAGCGTAAATAAACATTTCTGCCTGTATACTCACAGTATGTGTTTGAGATTCTCAGTTGAGAGTTCTCCCTTGAACTTTTTGGTTTTAGGTTTTTATTTTACAGCCTCATCATCTTATTACATCATTGTATAGAAAATGGGGAGAGTCCTACCCATAGCAGGTTGTCTGTGCTGTCTCCACAGTAGGAACGCTCTCCTGGCTTCAGATGGGACCACGCCCCCCTCTCAGAACAGTGCCGTCACTAAACCCCCCGACATGTCGCGCTGGAACCCTTTCGTAGAAGACAACTTCTCCAAGTTGACCGAAGAGGAGCTGATCGACCGGGAGTTTGACATGCTCCGAGCAAGCAAGTGACCCTTTGGATGTTATCGTGTTTGTTCTGTTATTCATAGCAGCGTAGAATATCGTAATTGACCAATCAGATCAGAGTATTTAACATTAACAAGCCATTTGGGAAAAAGCCTTTCGATCGCTTAACGCTTTTTGTTTAGTTTATATTGTCATGACTGAGTTTGTCTGATTCAATAGAATGAGCAAATCATCCTGTGACGACCACGACTGACTCAGTCTTAATGTTTGTTACAACTTCCTGGTAGAAAACCCCTGTGCCACGTAAATACAATTAAACGGTGCTGAGAATGAATGTTTTCTTTTGTTCATGATGTTATTCAAATGAACGGCCACCGTGTCTAGTTGGAAGTGATTGTTGTTGTGAACGCGTTGTCACGGTGATTGGGTCTTTAAGATACAGCAAATGTTATTAACGGTTTCAATTGTCTAAAGGGAAAATAAATCCTAACCGGATGGTCTACACGTGGCTTTTGTTCATGTATTCAGAGCTCCATGTGGTTTAAACACTGGCCTGTGTGTCGCAGCTGTAGATGATCTAAGTCTCCCCTCTGTGACCTTCTGCACGCAGACAAGCCAATGGAGGGAACAGCCAGTGTGGAAAAGGAGCGCGCGCAGCCTGCTGCCTCCACCGCCAACACCCTGCAACCAGAGGATCTGTTCGGCTCAGTCCCGTTCGTGGCCAGTGCAGGCAAGTCTTAGAGGAGTCTCTACAGAGAGGACCCAACACTGTGGAGCCACCTAAACCCCCCCCCCCCCCCTCTCCCTCTGCCCTGTCCTGCTCTTCTGTTCCCACCTGACCTCCAGTCAGGAGCCCCTATGCCACACAGACCCCACAGTGGGGCATTTAAAAGCCAATGATGAGTCAGATATTTGTTTTGTTTCCCACTGTCGGTCGGCAGATAAGTTCTTCAGTTTAAAACGTAAAGAAAAAGTGAGTCGAGGCTCTACTGTGAATACATTAGGAGGAACAGCAGATGCGTCAGTGAAGTGGTGACAGCACTTTCTTAATTCACTGCAATCAGCTGCTGCCTCTTTTAATACTGGGCTCGGTGGCCATCATTTCTAACTGCCCTGCTGTAACAAACCTTTATGCAAATCAGCTGGAAGAAGTGTTTGGGTCTCCTCTGTAACTGACTGGGTGAAGCACTAACGCTGCCAGAGTTTGGGGTTACACCCCCCCGTCTAGATCAAAAGGCTGGTGCAAGGTACTAACACTTAGGTCTCTCACTATGAAGTCTACACTCGTGGTGAGGGGCTTTGCATAAGACTAGATATTTTTTTTTTTAAGTGCATAAAAAAAACTTCCAACTCACTGTGTCCTGGAAGAACACGGCTGATCACATTGCTGTAGTGACATCGGCACTAAAGTATCGGTGCAAACGTGACACATGGCTGGTACTAACTAGGGCTGAGTGATGTCAAAAGTGCACAGTAATGAAAAAGATTTTACATGGGCAATCTAATTAACAAACAGCTTTGAACACATTTCATGCATCACAGACAAACTGCTGGTGATTTCTTATGGGTTTGTGATATTTGAGAACAGAACGTGTCGGAGCAACTAGCTGCATGTTTATGTCCCGACCCGAGTCAGACGGAGAAGTAACCAAGCCCGACAGGCGTTCTGTTTTTATTTATGTCCAACACGACCCCGAGCCCGACGCAGTGTTACAGGGGTGCGTTCAGAGCACCACACTCTAGGAGCTCTGTGTGAGGAGCAGCTGAAGTCACAGAAAGTAGGCATAGGTCTGTCATTTTAATTTATTTTAACACTATATTTTCACTAAAAAGAACTTGAAGCACCATGTCGAGTAGGCCAGACCTGACCATCGTTTGTAAATAACCCGGGGTATCCACATATGACATGACTGTTACCGAGCTCAGTGGCATCTCACAGGAACCGTGTCAAACCCACCCACCCCTCCCTTTTTTTTTTTTTGGGCTTGTTTAGTAGATTTTAAGTCGTTTTATTGTAAGACCTTATTTATTCTGTAAAAAACCCCATCACTCAGCCCTGGTACTAATAAACTCCATTGGAGGGAAAAGGACAACACTTGAACTTCCAAAGGTGTGGCTCTCTGCCGTTTGTTTACATTTAAACACCATCGACCCTCTTCGGCCATTGAAACTGCAAAGATTCCTCACAAATTGCTAAATGTGTGTTGTTTTTTTTAATTGTTGGGAAGAAGCCTCAAGTGTTCTCGTGTGGACCGTGCACTCCTCTGTGGAGGCTGACGTTCACATCCACTCTAGTACAACCTGATTAGTTGTGGTTTGGCTTAACTAACCAGTCAGACTGCAGGAGGTTGAACACAGATCATAGCCTTCGTATAACAATGTGAATATCACCGTGTTCTACATATTACGTTGGTGGCAGCAATAAGCTTTTGTGCCTCTGTACTCTTCCTTAAATGTGAATTGGTTTTGATAGGCAGTTTAGAAACGCTGTTTGTAACTCGGACTATATTTACTGATAAACGGCGTCAACACTAAAACACGTAGATATTCTCCAGAGGGAAGTGAGAGGAGATAATTTTTCTTTCTTCTACAATAAATCCATCTCTTGTGTCCTTAAACATGCAGGCTTCATGCAAATCCAGTGGCTACAGTTTAGAGTAGAATAAGACAAGATAATGATGCAATATAACCCTCTAAGCACTTGAATGTAGGTGTGGAAATATTTTATCGTCTTCACTTGTTACTTAATGAATATGAAATTCCATCTGAGTTCAAATTGGAAAACCAAAAAAAAAAAAGATACCAAAACAGATTGAAGGGACTTTTGTACTGAACTTAAATACCAGAAAGGTCAAATGAACCCACGTTGCTGGGACCAGGTGTGATTCCTACAGGCTGTGGGGGGGGGGGGGGGGGGAAATGTACATTTTTGATCAGCCTATTAGCTTCCTGTGTTTGTGCCATCGCAGTGTGTCAGTTGGTTATTTAGGTTGCAGGTGATTCTTTTAAAACCCTCGTGCCAACACACCGCCGGCATCTAGCATTCAGATTTTATGTTCTGTGTCTTTGTGTCACATGACCAGTCCGAATACGACATGACAGAGTGCGCTGGCTGATGTGAGAGTTAGTGCCATTAAAACAACAATAACACAGTGGCAGCACCACAGCCATAAACATATTCTAAGAACTCTCCAAATCAATCCAGCACTACGGCCAAAGTTTATGTTTTGTTGTGTAATATGAGAGACGCAGATGATAACCTTTCTCTGAAGCTTCTTTCATAACGTTGACATTCTGATTTATAAATCAACATTCAAATGCTGCACAGCTTGTTTCTGTCGTGCATGCGTGTTTTCTTTGTTTTAAAGCCTGTAATTCTTCAGTTACAGATCAAGATCAGGCGACTCTTTTATATTATTAGTATTATTCTATGTGTGTAGAATTATATTCCAGTGGTGGCTGCGTAGCATTGTTTCAATCGTTTCATCCAAACATTTTTAATAACGGCAGAGCCTTGTCAGTCCTAAAGCCATCATTTATTGAGAGGTGTAATAAAAATGTACAATATGTTTTTATCTGATGAAATATTCTGCTACAATCCATATTTGTCGGTGTTTAGCCGGTCGAAACCGTTTCACTGCGGTGGAACTGTTTTCTCGCCCCTGTATTAACAGGGCAGTCTCGCAGCACCCTACATTTAAATTGTACAACTACAATAACAAAGTCTTTTTTCCCATTGCTTTGGTTGATGACGGCCTTCTTTATTTTATTTTTTCAAAGTTTCTATTTAGTTTTTAGAATAAATCTTTGAATGTAAAACACAAAAACATTCGGTACGATTCAGCAGACTCATCAAAGCTTTAAACTTGATATTATACAATGTGACAGACGGGTCCAAGATGTGATCAGACCCGTCTCACAGTGAGACTATAATGAACCTGCAAGATGGCCGTCACTGCATCATGTCGTATGACAGGAGTCGCTGGTGGTGTGACTGCACATTTTAATTCTACTTTTATTAAGCATCATCCTCCTTTTTAGAAGTCTTACGGGTTTCTTTTATAGTGGAAGTCTTCTGGTTCCCACTTCTAAATACAAAGTGCCTTTTGTGTGGCATTTTTAATGAACCTCACCAACAATGCTGACGGAGCTTTCTCCCACGGGGATTACAAAAGAATGAAATGTTCATAAACCCAGTTGGCAGGTAATTGAAACGTATCCGGCACCGGTGAGTGTAATGGTTAAACCCTGGAAGTTACTCTGTGAGGAGGATGATTAACGTAGATCTGCTCAATATAATCACCAACTGACACAACGTTGTACTGAAGCGTGTTGTTCTTCTCTCATGCTGAACACGACTGGCTGATGGCACATTCAGTGGTGTAAATGTAAATTGTTGTTCTGTGCTGATGATATCCGGCAATGGTGAACTGTTTTTTATTTTTATTTTTGAATCCATACAACCCTAAAGGGCTGTATGTGTGTGTTAATGCTCACTGTGCTGCTGTTCCGCATTAGAGCAGCAAGTGAGAAAGTGACCCATCTTTGTCATCATGCACATTTTTGTACAGAATATATTAACTGGTCAAATATAATTCATGTGTTTAGCTGAAGGTAAGTTTGGAGAACTGTTACTGTTCCCCTTCATGTTTCTGCTCATGTCTCTGCTTGTATTGGGCCTTTTGTGGAAGAAACCTTCACTTCACGTTTTATTTCATTTGCTTTTGTTCCTTTTCATTTTTCATTCAGTAAGACAGCCGTACTCCGAAACATCTTGTTCATGTGTATTTGGTGGATGGATCTTTAGTGTCCAAATGAAAAGTGAAAGGGACGAGCGGAGCCATTAACTGCACTTTAATTTATGTTTTTAAAGTGTGGAATATTATCCCAACATGTGTGGGGGGGGAACAAGCAAACATAGACGTTGAATATGTTGTTATATATTGTTTACATTTGCAAGTTTTCTGTGCTTTTTATCCTCTCTGTCTCGGGGTCTGGTTTCCCCCTTTCTTAGCATTTTGTGTCCAGCTTTACATCCTGCTAGAGGCCCCAGAACACATCACTAAAATGTTGGGAACTTTCTATTTCATCCTCATTAGAAGTGTTCGAAAAAAAAAAAAAAAAAGTCTTCAGTTTTAGTTCTACTGGATATCAGCAGCTCCTGGTAACTCTCCTGCAGAAAGAATCCCACCTATAGATCAATAAGTTGTCTTATACATATCTTGTTGTCCTGTATCATACTGTGAGTGTGAATGTATTTCTTTATAGAATGTTACTGATAAATAAAAACAACATTCAAATCAATAAACACTTTGGTTCCTTCTTTATAGCTCTTTAAGGTATCGGAAGGTTTAGAGTCTCTCCACCACTACACCATGTGCAAGATGTTGGTAACATGGCTGTCTTTGTTTAAGCTCTGTGAGGAGGGCAAAGGCCAAAACAAATGTTAATGCACAATATGTCGACTGTGTGTCCTGGAAAAAGCAGGTGTGTGTGAAACATTAAAACGCAGCCCTGATGGTGTGAAACAAGTCCAGTGTGGTAAACTTCACTTTTCATACATGTTTGAAAAAGGACCCAGTTACAGGTTTCATGACCTTATTTTGAATTATCTAAATTTCTCATGTTGACCTGCATGTGTACACGTCGTTCTGTCTGCAGCTGCATCATTAGGAACTCAATCAGTGAAAGAAGTCAGCAGCTGTTTGTAAAACTAAAATTAAAAACAGCCTTTAAATGTATATTAAAAAAAAAAAAAAAAAAGGATTGAAGCAAATGACATAAATAACTGACACTCATTTTGAAATTGAATTGCTGTTATAATAATATATAATTAACCAGCAGATTTTTGATTAAATACAGAGCACCTCACTATACAATAAGATGCCTACAATATGCTTAAAAATAAATCCTCTGAACTGTCGTGACATGAGGATATAATTGAAATATTTCTCTTCTAATGAATTTGCTTTGCCTGTTGATATTTTAATCTTGTAATTCAAGCCTGAACAGCCGGACTCAATTTGTAAAAACTAACTGCCACTTTACATGTACAGTTTGACCTTCCATTCGTTAGTCTCTAAAACACAAATCCTCCTCTGTCCAAGTAACACAAAATTAACATTGAAATTAAATTCACCTGTGTTACAATAAAGTCATATAAATGAGATGTGTGTGTGTTCCAGAGCAGAAGCAGCTTTTTGTGCTGTACTGTACAAAGTATGTGTTATTTATTTTATTAAATGTAGCTGAGTTCCAGCCACAATGGCGTCTAATCAGGGACACGACTAATGATCTTTTTTTTGATAAATAGATTTTTTTAAATCTGACCATCAGACTAACACTTCAGGTATTTAATGATACGATTTTAAGATGATTGGACACAAAAGAGAGAAATAACAGCACATGTAACGTTTGAGAAGCTGATAGAGGGACGTTCAGCATTTTCTGCCTGATTTAAAGGCTTCAACAATTTCAAAATCTGTTAAATGTCTGCTATTAAAGAACTCATTTCAGCTCTATTCATCATTTTATCCCTCAGTCGGAGCGTTGTCCTCCAGTATTTTAAGGAAGCCATGTAATATTATTATTATATTAGCAGTCGTTTGTTTCCAGTAACATCTTTGTTCAGTCACTCCGGCCTGTAAATGTCGTCGTCTCTGCGGCTTCATCAAATCAATCTAAGTTCAGTGGTCGTTGTAGCGCGAGGGGAGACTTCTCTAAGCTCCTGCCGTCAGACATCTCCAACACATTTTATCTCTGGCATGTTTTGTTATTTGTATCTTTACCAGATCAGATGCAGCGTGTAATCCTGCAGCTTTCCATCAACAGAACATCGACGAAACAAATCAGCCTCGTGATTAAAGACGTTTCTATCGTCTCACTCTGAGAGGTGAAAGTGATTACAAGTTCTAATCTGGGAGCAGTCGGGCGGAGCGGACAGATGCAGAGCACCTCGTGTTTCCTGCATTATGTTTTATTACTTTTTTCTCTTTTATTGCCTCTTTGTTTCATTTATCAACAACAAAGCTTTTTGGCCAATCTGTCATCACTTCCTGCCAGTTTTGGATGCTTTAAGACGCGGAGAGGTTTCCATTCTCATGTTCACAGCAGGGAGTCCTTTCTCTGCTTTCTAATATAGAGTTTACACTGATGGGCAATAATAAATTGGCTCATTGTGTATAGCACCATTTATTTTCAATATAATTGGAGACTATCCACTCGTCTCGACTAATTAGGCTAATGTCTAAATTGTCATTATGCAAAAGCTCTTGGACATAAATTTACACACAAGGCAAAAAAAATGTCCAGCAAATGCCAAATATGTGTAAAGAAATGTAGAAATGAGGAGTAGTACTTGCAGAACAAAGCTCTATTTAGTTTTAACTCTGAAGGAAGTGACTGACAGCTTGAATTTTTTCACCAAGAGATTTAAATCTAAAAGCAATTTTGTGCATCTTGAAAAGCCGGGCGTCTCGTTTCTTCTGCCTGTAAGCCTGCTCGTCTTACTGCAGGGTCAGGGTAGAGTCGGAGCAGCTTTTAGACCATATTGAGTTTTGAGATTTCTCCTTCGCTGCTCCTTCTGCTTCAATATTGGACAAACTGTTGGGATTTGTATTTGTGGACAACCAAACCTAAAGCAAGTAATCCTGATTTCAGTAATGCCACATATTACAGAGGTCAACGAAGCCATGTGGCGTTCTTAGGAAATGAAAATGTGTACATCTGGCATCAAGATTCTCCTTCTGTCACTCATTTTGTTATTTAAACATTTTACATTTGAAAATATCCCGAAGGGTCTGAGGTTAAAACTTAAAATGCACATTTAAGAGAATATAAAAAAAAAAACCAAGAAGACTGGTAACATCTTTAACTCTTGCATTTGTGTCTTGTTTCTGCAGATGAGATAAACTCTGAGCAGACCGATGAGGAAGTTAGTGTTCCCGCCCTCATCTCAACCCCAGCAGAGGATCTGCAGCCAGTGGCGGCCAAGGAGCACAAACCGGCCAAAAAGAGCAACTGCATACCAGGGGAAGAGTCCGACAGTGACTTCGAATCCGACCCTCCTTCGTCAAAGAGCAGTGAGGACGAAGAGCCGGAGGAGGAAGAAGGCCTGAACAGTGAACACGGTGAAGACAATGAGCCGGAGACTTTGGGACAGAGGCCTCTGCTGATGGACTCTGAAGAAGAGGGAGAGGAGGATGAAGACATGCACAGCTCTGACTCGGACTACGACCCCAGCAGGGTCAGGAGCCGCTCAAAGAAAGCTCTGGCCGGTAAAGCAGCTGCGGCCTCCGTCAGTTCTGCCATGTCTCTGATCACCAACCCCGAGTCTCCCAGCGGAGCGGCAGCTTCTCCCTCTGAGGACTCTGAGGACTCTGTGGACTCTGTGGATGTTTTTGGTGCTGTTCCCTTTCTCGGAGGAACCTCGCCAGTCGGGCCCTCAAAGAACTTGGATATTTTTGCCAAAGCGCCTTTCCGGCAAGTAAGCCAGGAGCAGCTAACTAGGGACGAGTTTGATGTTTTTACCAAAGCGCCATTCAACCGTAACCTCTCCAAATCGGGCAAGAGCGGCCAAACGCCACCCACTTCCCCTGAGGCCATTGACATTTTCGGCTTCTCTCCCTTCGAGCCGGGCCCCACCACACCGCCTCCGACCACCTCTAGAAGCGCAGAAGATATCTTCCAGTCGTCTTTTGAGGAGTCGGCCAGCCCTCAGCAGCAGAGGCTGAAGCAGCGCAGCCTCCAGAAGCTGTCGTCCCGCCAGAGAAAAAACAAGCAGGAGGCCACAGCAGGCGGCAGCATGGGCAAACGGCATCACAGTACGCCGACCGGAGGCCGCAAAAGCAACAAGCCAACTTACCGCACACCTGAGCGAGTCCGCAGACACAAGAAGGTTGGCCGCAGAGACTCGCAGAGCAGCAACGAGTTTCTCAACACCTCTGACTCTAAAGAGAACATCAGTGTTGATATAACCATGGCTGAGGGGAAAGACAAAGGAGCTTCTCTGACGGTAGACGAGGCCATTTTGGACCCTTTCGGAGCCAAGCCTTTCCAACCTCAGGACGGCAGCCGGCACGGCCAGTATCAGGGACTCGCCGACAGCAATAGCGACATTGGCACAGCCAATGGCAAGTCCTGGACGGACTCCCTTCACGGTGCTCTTGAAGACAGCAGCATGGATGACTTCGGGGCGGTGCCCTTCACAGAAATGGTCGTCCACAGTGGCCCTCAGGAGCAGCCGCCCTCACAGCCGCTGGACCTCGACCCGTTCGGAGCTGCACCTTTTCCCACGAAGCAGTGACTTTTCCCTCTCTGCCAGTTGCTGTTAAATAACGCCTGAGCTTTTTTCTTTGGCTTGGGAGCATCTTCAAATCAATCATGAAATGACAAGCTAACAAATGCTTTTTTTCTTCTTTTTTTTAAGGAACATTTTAATACATCTCTGTTCGAGTGATGTTTCCACATATCTTTCAGCTGTACCTGTTTGCTGAGAAGCCTTTTATGCTGCATCTTAACGCTTGTAAAGACGTTTGAAGCGGAACGGAAAACCCACTCGGAAGACGCACTGTGATTACAAGCTTATTAACGTTTGACTCACTGCAAAAAGCTCTTTATGCCTTCTAAACTACCAATATCATTTTGTTTAGCACCACAAAGCCTTACCTGAGCTGGGCTCTGCCTTGCTGCACTGTACCTCGGAAACCACGACAGTCAGCCCACGTTGGCCTCTCGTGTCTGTGGAATTGTTCGGGAGTGACCTTAACCACTTTGTTTTATCCTTATTAGATCTTTCTCTATGCATAATTTCACCGTAGTCTTTACGATTTGTGTTGCGTTACACTTTGATCACTTCAAGGGATTGCATTTTAGTGTACTTCCTTAAAAAGTTGTCAATTGGGTCAGGTTTAAATTTCGACTCTTAACTGTTTTCTTTTTTTCCTAGAGGTGAGTACAGTTAGTTTTCTATTTTTATTAAGTTAACTCAACACATTGTTAGAAATACAAAGCCACATTAGATCATTAGTCTTTGGACCCCTTTAAAAACTTAAACTGTACCGCCATTTCCTCAGCAATGCTTCTAACTGCTGTTAGGTGCTGTAACATGTTCTCAATAATTTATGCTGAAGAATAAATGGGAAGTGTACGATCAGTTAAAGGTGAAGCCCGGCAGAACTCTATACATGCTGTTATTGTTAACAAATCCAAGGCAAAGACCAAAACCAACAAAGTGTGAGTCTGTCTCTCAATACTTTGACTTCCTGTCTGTGGCTCTCAGACACAATCTCATTGGTTCCAACTGAAGACGTAAATCTTTAAAGGAATAGTTTGACGTTTTGTGAAATATGCTTATTCAGTTTCTTGCTGAGAGATAATTCAGAAGACTATATATTTATAGATATGACAGCGGTATCAGTCAGGAGACCAGTAGCTTAGCTTAGCATAAAGACTGGAAACGGGTGGAAATAACACGGCTCTATCCAACTGTTCCAAAATCTGCCAACCAACACCTGTAAACTGTAAAGCACAGCGTATCAGTGAACAATTTGTGGGTTTTTAATATTTTTATACAGGAAGTTATCTAAGAGACTATTTCTTGGCCAGGGTTACTGCCAGAAAGGTGCTGATAGGTAGATGTTGTGAGTGTGTTATCAATCTTCTCATCTAACAAGAATGTTTTTCCCCCAAAATGTCAAACTATTGGTCATAAAGATATATATTTTTATTTTTTACAGACTATGTTCAGCTGCAGATTAATACACATTTGGTGCTTGAGCGAGTATTTGTGGACTGTTTGCAGAATTGAGTTCCTAAGATTTCCTTTGTCGATTAGTCATGTGATTAGTCATGTGATTAGTGATTAGTCATGTGATTAGTCATGTGATTAGTCATGTTTTAGGATGTTTTCATGGTGAATGATTCATTTGCAAGAAACCTTTTAAGCACATCTCTGGAAAACAAAAAGATTTAAAGTGGAGCTTTTGCATGATTCTTAATGGAGAAACTGTTATACAGATCTGTCAATTAAATCAACAAAATCGTGTTAGACGAGGACAGAGTCCAAAAAAACTAGAAAGAGGAATAAGGTATGAGGCCTTGTCTACAAATGTAATACTTGTTCCGACCAGTTTTTTTTTTTTCCATGTTGACTAACAACACGTAATACCATCAGTGTTTTTCTTTCTACTGAAGAATGAAGAATTGGCGTATTCATAAAGGGAATCAAACCTGTGATGTGTAATCAGGTCGCTTGCGGTCATGGATCTACTTTTCGGCGCTGAATTCTTCCATTAACTAGTTCTGTGTGTTACATCGACTGCCTTAAACTCTGCATTTACCTTCACACCCACTGGCACGCTTGTTTGAACCTGCAGGCTGCTGTGTTTCACCAGCGGAACCATTTGATACAACAACTTTCCATCTTTTCTTTTTTTCACAAGGATAACCCTGATATTGTATTTATCATGCTATACGCTGTTTGATGCAATAAAAAGAAAAAGAGTCATCTCAGTGCGGCTTCAGGTGGATGCTGTAAAGAAGAATTTTAACAAAGCAGTTTTAAACCAGCACATGGTTCATTTTATTTAGAGTCAGGTTCAGCAGTTTCATATGAAAAGTCCAGATACAAAATCTCTGCTGCTACAAAACGAGTTTTAGACACACAGCTGAGAGAAACCATTACAGACAGCACAGAGCAGGTTCATAATGAATAATTTAAATACAGAACACCACCAGAGAGCATTTGCCTCGGTCTAAAACCTAAAAACATTAAATATCACACGAAACAATTGACTTTCATTCCAAAATGAGAACGCTACCATTTAACTGAACACCTATTGTAATTAAATGACAAACAGAAATGCATTAAGACTCGTGCTTACAAAGCCGTATCATTTGAGATCATTTTAACGTTCATGTTTGAAATACAGATTGCGGTTAAGATGACTTCTATCCAACATGGATGCTTTGCATGTTGGAATGAAGCCGTTGAAACACAAAGCAACATTGCACGTCACCCTAAATGAGCCAGAGAAAAGATCATGGCGTCTGTTTGACGACAGAGTGCCCATCACTGCAGGTAAACTCAGTTCAGGCAGAAGAAGCACTTTTCCAAAACAAAGACTGACAGAACTATTGTAACGATGAAATAAATGGTCTGAATGTACAGTGAAGTTGCAAAATGAAGTGCGATGCATGTGGATACAGATTTTCTAAATTCTAAATCAGTGCTTGAATCTTTAAATGAAAAACTGCCAACTCAACAGAAATTACAATAACTTAATACAATCTATTGATTTTCTGTTAGTATACAATGGAAGTACATGTAGAAAGAGGGTGTAGTGCGGGTGGGATAGAGTTTCAACTGATGTGTAGACACGACTTCAGTAGGAAGTCTCTACTTATCAGCTGTGTATATGTATCTGTCAGTGTGAGAGAAATGAATGCACTTCTTGTACACTGCTAACGTCATTTCTAGTATAGACAGTTAGTTTTTCATGATTTGTCCCCTTTAACTAACTGTGCACGTGTGGTCACTTTTTTGTGGTCTGCCTCGGTCAGAAAACAGGGATTCAACAAGCCATTTAGATTTGTGTCACATGCAGGCTCATTAGAATACACTGACCCACGTCTGAGTATCCAAAGCAGACTGGGCTTTTTCAGGAGGGGGGTCTTAAGTGTCACAGACAGAGGGGTCTACAGGTAGAGGCAGACAGTAGGAACATATTAAATAAAGAACCAGGGATTCTGCAGTCTTTAGTAAACTGGACTTAAACACTATAAGAAAACATTCCAGCAGTGAACACTAACACATCCTGTGCAGCTCTGATCCAAATGTCAGTTTCAACACTGAGGCCGTGCAGCCCGACACATTCAGGTACTGACTGACCTGTACCTGTATTTAGAGTCACATGTCACGATGTGATCATCTCACAGCAGTGAGAACCAGAAAGAGCACACTGAAGGACAAAGTTACACCCTGAACGGAATACGAGCTGATGAGAACAGCAGTCTTTGGTTTTATCTATCTAAATAATAATTGGTTAGTTTTTGCTTGTTCTCTTTAGGATTACCAGTCTCACCACAGACAACTTGGAATAGTTTGGTAAAGTAAATAAGTCTATTAGAAATGATTTGGGTCGAGTGGAGCTGTGCAGATCAACACTGTCAACTGCATTATTTTCCCTTTTTTAGGTCATTTTACTTTGTTACTTACAGAAAGAAGGTCTAAATAGTTTTTTTTTGGGGGGGAAATGCTTCTCAGATTAAGAACCACGGTCTTATCAACCTTCACAAATAAGTGAATTGGTTGAAAAGTTGGGCATTAATCAAACGTTCATTAAAGAAAAGCTACATGTTTTATTAACAGGCACTTAAAGAAACATCTCTCATAAAAAAAGAAAATGCTACTTGACCTTAAACTTGCCAACCTTGATGATTTGAGTTTTTTTGTGTGAGATTTTGTAGTTTGACTGCAGAATGAGTTTCAGCCGCTGTGACGTTTACCTACAAACAGTCTACACATGTCACCTCACATCCTGGAGGGAGCTCCTCTG
This sequence comes from Cottoperca gobio, assembly GCF_900634415.1. Taxonomy (NCBI): domain Eukaryota; kingdom Metazoa; phylum Chordata; class Actinopteri; order Perciformes; family Bovichtidae; genus Cottoperca; species Cottoperca gobio. The sequence continues at coordinate 24,386,186 of NC_041363.1, read as the reverse complement.
ATGTTTCCTCCACAGGTCAGGTGGACAATCCTACAGGTAAGAACGTGTCCATCTGTGGGGACATAGAGGGACTGAAGGTCTGTCCATGGCGCCTCCACGCCTCCTGTACATGCTGGAATACGCTGCAGCCATTCACCAGCTGAAAACTATTTGAGGATAAAATGATCATAATTAGTGTAACAAACCTCAATACTTGTTGGTACCAACTAATGTGTTTCCATAATGCGTAGAGTTTACGACTCAATTAGGTTCAGTTAGCAATTTCTCTGGATAACTGCAGTTTATTGTGTAAATGAGATGAAAATATATTTAGTTTTATGTGTGCAGCTCCCTAAACTCAGTCCACAGAACTTTGACAAGTATTTTGTAGTGATGAAGAAATAATAAAAAAGCCAAAGTATTCTAAACCATTAAAAAGTCATAGTATAATAGTATAGTGAGTCATAAAACATATAAGCATACAACAGTGCTTGCCAATACCATACTGTTTAGTATGTCCCAATAACTAGTATGTCAAATGCAGTATGCCAACAATACCGGGATGTCCTACTGCATCCGGCCGCATTTAGCTGTGTGCAAGCTTTTCTGGCTACTCTGACCCACAATGCTTTGCGCAGGGGGTATTAGCGAGAGGGTCAAAGTTAATACAAAGTAGTTTGTCCCAATTGTATGCATGCTGCATGTAGCCGTACATAATAAAAGTAAACATAATGTGATTTGGAACGCAGCCATAGTAAAGTTCACCCTGTATACAACAGCTTATAGCTTTAAAGTAACAGTGCTGCTTACAGTTTAACAGAAGTCAGGGATCCCAGCGTTCAGAGCAGCGTCCTACGCGTGGTGGGGGGCGTCGGGGCAGGGCTCGCTGTGTCTGTATGCCATGATGAAGCATGACGACTGGTGCCACCAGTAAAACATCAGCACCAGAAGCAGGTGCCACACCTGGTGACTGGAGCCCAGGTAGTTGAGCTGACCTGCAGCAACATCAGAGGAAGGAAAGAGCGGGAGATTAAACCAGTCTGGCAAGTTGACCTTTGGCTACAAATGACACACAGAAACTGTATGTACAGTACAGACCGTGCTAAGAGGTTCTTTTACAGACTTAAATGTTATAACAGAGCTTGAGGCTTGAGCTCAAGTATGAATTGATCATCCTTCACAACGACTGATGTGCATAAGAACGCAGTCTCACCTGGGAAGTAGCGTTCAGGAACTTTTGAAACGTAGAAAATTAGAGCTAATGAAGCGATGAAGTACATCCCCAGGATTCGAGGAATAAAAGCCTGAAGGGAAGAAATATTTATTAAAACAATGTTTAATAACAATGTTTAAACCAAACAGCAGCTACAACACTCTTGAAACGATGACTCCTGAGAAAGAGTTGATGTTTGAACTCAGCAGCCAAACAGCCTTATTGGATTAGTATGACAGACTCCACCTTTAATCCTGTTAGTTAGAAGTATTAATAACATTTTTAGATTTGGACAGAAATCAGTGACAACAGTTACAGAATTGCATAAATAGCGTGAATACTTCTCACAGCTGACAGTCCATAGAGCACAGCACACATCAATGCATCTCCACAATCAAACTATTCCTTCATAGTTTTCCCGATAACAAATTATTTCTGCTTGTAAATACTGACTGTTCAACATCAAATTTCACCTCTGAAAGAAAGTCATGGTTACTGTGGCAACACTGAGCGTGCTCACCTGGACGAGCTCGGAAGAGAAGCCTCCGGTGATGCAGATCCAGTGGACGGTGGGGATGAGGCCGTATCCGGCCACCAAGCAGAAGATGAGCGAGCGCATCTGCTTCCACTGCTTGCTGAGGTAATGAGGATGGATCTGAGCGAAGAACACGGCCAGGATCATGGCCAGGACCGTCACCAGGTACACCTGCCGCCAGTACTGCAGGGACAGGAAGGTCACAGGTCAAATCACACCACCGATACCAAGTTACAAACGCACACTCCCATCCGACTCACAGTGAACACGTGGACGTTCTCACAGCCATTTAAACGCTTCCGTTTCTTTCACATGTTGCAGGAATGTGCAGGTTTGAGAGTTTTGAAAAGGCCAGCTGAAGCTGTCCCTGGAGGAAGGAACTGTATGATCACACGTGTGCATAGACACACATTCACATCAAACTGTCAAACTAAAACCTACCAGATGTATATTCAAGACTGTTTTTAAAGTCAAAACAGAGCATGTTTATGACTAACGAGTAGAAACAAGCAGCAGAAGAACATAAAGAGCCACCAGGATGAACTGTTATGTTGTGTCGTGTGCAACATGCTGCGTATGCATGTTGCACACTGGTGAGGAAACATGCAGCACAGAGAAACCCATTGTTACGTGATTAAAATACATTTCACTAAGTGTTTCAAGGCCGTTTTAAAGCTTTGGGACTTTTCTCCTCTGCATTAAATCTTTAGTTCAGATTCTTTTTTTTAGTGCTCAAACAATTAGTGACAGTAATAATTAATACAGCAGAAATGCCAAATGCTGACTCGCTCCAGCTTCTCAAATCTTTTGGGTTTTAGACTTCACCGTGGGCTCTGGGAACTTGTGGTCAGTACTTTTTAATGGACTAAAAATAAGACAGATTAATCAAGAATGAACACAATTGTTTGTTCTGTGATCCAAATCTCTCGAGTCATATTCCCTCTTTTGTTTTGAAGTTAACACCTCAGCTTGTCTGATCTCTAATATTTTAAGTGTGGGTTTATTATATTTGCAAAAGGCATATGATGATATAACAAACTTCCTCGATGAAGCTGTGAAGATTTACGTACGTATGTGCTAAAAAAAAGAAGGAAAAAAACCTAAAATGATACTTATGATTATAGTCCAAACCTACAGCGAGTCCTCACTGTTTATTAAACTTCTATAAGTAACTGTGCACATTCTGGACAGCCTCGTCTCAGTCCCTTCTGTCCATTTGTGTGGATGTAGGCCTCCGTCCAGTCACACGTCCTCATGTGACGAGTCCTGCTGAATTTCACAGTGAATAAATTTGCACCAGGAACAAGGCCCCGCTCGGCTCCAGCCAAATTTCGTAAGCTCTTCTAACAGACACCGTGTTCTCTCCTCCAAATCTGCATTTCTAAAACACTCCGACGAGACAAGACTTTAACTGGCTAAATATAAAAATTAGTTTTTCTGTAGGGACTTGGATTGCCACAGAAGCGGAGCCCCAGTCTTGGCAAGAACGGGGGGGAGGGGGGGGAGGGGGGGCCCCCTTCGCTGAGACAGCTCCCAGACTTGCGAACGTCATATGGTGGGGAACAGGAGTGACGGACCGCTCCGTGAACGCAGCCATCTGGTTTGGGCTGGAGCAGATTTCAGCTGCGTTCTGGGGGCAAAATAACCCGGCGCTTCCAATATGCGGGGGAATGCGAACAGTAAGGAGCACAGCCAAATACTTCAGGAGTAAAAAAAATAATAATAAAAATGAAAAGAGACGCAACCAGGAAAGGAAAAGAAAACATGGTGGTGGGCGGCTGTCATCAGAGGCTGTTTTCCAAATGGCGAGCGCAGCAAAGGTGTCGTGTTGCTTATTCACCAGGAACAATGAGTCAATCAGCCAAACTGTGGGCTTCACTTCAGCTTTATTCAATTACAGCTTCTCACGCCGAAGATGTTGAGCCGAAAGGTGTCCAGGGAGGACGGTGGTTCCACGTTTAAGCGACGCTCACACATAAACATCTTTACATTATCTATAATCATGAAGCTGCAGTGAGTGTTGCCTCAATTCTTCTTAACTAGGGCTGAATATCTATGAGGATAATACTTATGCATCAATCAAAATGTATCTGGACTGTAGCATCAAGTATCAAATCAGATATAATATTATAATATTGTTCTTATTCTTTGTGTTCATTCTTGACATAGGAAATGGCAAGCTGACAAAATGATCCTCATCACAAGGTCTAATTCTGTGTTTCAAAAGCTTTCGGCCACATCACATGCAGTTCCATCAACTGAAGAAGGAAATGCATCTAAAGCTTCACAAACAAAATAAGTGGCAGTCAGTTCCAGACCTCTGAATTAACACACACTTCTCCGATTTATCTTCGTACGAGGGATTCATTAGTTTTTGTTTAAATTATTTTTTTATTATGATTAGTGTTAGGCAAAATAAATAAAGAGTATTTACAAAAGACAATATAAATAAATCGAGTTAAGAACGTTAATGTCATCTGCATCCAACATCCTGCATAGCTTGCTAGCTCCTGGGGCTGGACCCAAATATTTGACCAGCCATACATACAGCCATACATACAGCCATACATACAGCCATACATACATACAGCCATACATACAGCCATACATACAGCCATACATACATACAGCCATACAGCCATACATACAGCCATACATACAGCCATACATACAGCCATACATACATACAGCCATACATACAGCCATACATACATACAGCCATACATGCATACAGCCATACATGCATACAGCCATACATGCATACAGCCAGCCATACATGCATACATGCATACAGCCATACATGCATACAGCCATACATGCATACAGCCATACATGCATACAGCCATACATGCATACAGCCATACATGCATACAGCCATACATGCATACAGCCATACATGCATACAGCCATACATGCATACAGCCATACATGCATACAGCCATACATACATACAGCCATACATACAGCCATACATACATACATACATGCAGCCATACATACATGCAGCCATACATACATGCAGCCATACATACATACATACATACAGCCATACATACATACATACAGCCATACATACATACAGACATACATACAGCCATACATACATACATACAGCCATACATACATACAGCCATACATACATACAGCCATACATACAGCCATACATACATACAGCCATACATACATACATACAGCCATACATACATACATACATACATACATACATACATACATACATACATACATACATACAGGACTGTCTCAGAAAATTAGAATATTGTGATAAAGTTCTTTATTTTCTGTAATGCAATTAAAAAAACAAAAATGTCATGCATTCTGGATTAATTACAAATCAACTGAAATATTGCAAGCCTTTTATTATTTTAATATTGCTGATTATGGCTTACAGCTTAAGAAAACTCAAAAATCCTATCTCAAAAAATTAGAATAGTTCCTCAGACCAAGTAAAAAAAAAGATTTATAACAGCAAAACAAAATCAAACATTTGAAAATGTCCATTAATGCACTCAGTACTTGGTTGGGAATCCTTTTGCACGGATTACTGCATCAATGCGGCGTGGCATGGAGGCAATCAGCCTGTGGCATTGCTGAGGTGTTATGGATGCCCAGGATGCTTCAATAGCGGCCTTTAGCTCATTAGCATTGTTGGGTCTGGTGTCTTTCAGCTTCTTCTTCACAATACCCCACATATTCTCTATGGGGTTCAGGTCAGGGGAATTGGCAGGCCAATCGAGGACAGTAATGCCATGGTCAGTACACCAGTTACTGGTGGTTTTGGCACTGTGGGCAGGTGCCAGATCATGCTGGAAAATGAATTCCTCATCTCCATAGAGCTTTTCAGCAGACGGAAGCATGTAGTGCTCTAAAATCTCTTGGTACACAGCTGCATTTACTCTGGGCTTGATGAAACACAGTGGACCAACACCAGCAGCTGACATGGCTCCCCAAACCATCGCTGACTGTGGGAACTTCACACTGGATTTCAAGCAACTTGGATTTTGCTCCTCTCCAGCCTTTCTCCAGACTCTGGCGCCTTGACTTCCAAATGAAATACAAAACTTGCTTTCGTCTGAAAAGAGGACTTTGGACCACTCTGCAACTGTCCAGTGCTTCTTTTCCATAGCCCAAGTCAGACGCTTCTTCCGTTGTCTTGAGTTCAGAAGTGGCTTGACCATGGGAATACGGCTATTGTAGCCCATTTCCCGGACACGTCTGTGAACAGTGGCTTTTGATACCTGGACTCCAGCTTCAGTCCACTGTCTTTGAAGCTCCCCCAAATTCTGGAAGCGACTCTTCTTCACAATGCTGTTAAGGCTGCGGTCATCTCTCTTGGTTGTGCAGCGTTTCCTGCCACATTTCCCCCTTCCAACAGACTTTTTGTGGATGTGCTTTGAAACTGCACTCTGTGAACAGCTTGCTCTTTGAGAAATTTCTTTTTGTGTCTTACCCTCCTGATGGAGGGTGTCAATGATGGTCCTCTGGACAGCAGTCAGATCAGCAGTCTTCCCCATACTTGTGATTTAGTTTACTGAACCAAGCTGAGTGTTTTTCAAGGCTCAGGAAACCCTTGCAGGTGTTTCGAGTTAATTAGACGATTCAAGTGATTCGTTGAACACCCTACTAGTATACTTTTTCATGATATTCTAATATTTAGAGATAGGATATTTGAGTTTTCTTAAGCTGTATGCCATAATCAGCAATATTAAAATAAAAGGCTTGCAATATTTCAGTTGATTTGTAATGAATCCAGAATGTATGACATTTTTGTTTTTTTAATTGCATTACAGAAAATAAAGAACTTTATCACAATATTCTAATTTTCTGAGACAGTCCTGTACATACATACATACAGCCATACATACATACATACATACATACAGCCATACATACATACAGCCATACATACAGCCATACATACATACATACAGCCATACATACATACATACATACATACATACAGCCATACATACAGTATATCTCAAAAGTGAGTACACCCTTTAGATTTTTGCAAATATTCTGTTATATCCTTTCAGGGGATAACATTATCCTACTGAAACTTTGATATAACTTAAAGTAGTCAGTGTGCTGCTTGAATAACAGTATAGATTTATTGTCCTTTGAAAATTACTCAGTACACAGCTGTTAATGTCTAAACAGCTGGCAACAAAAGTGAGTACACCCCATAGTGAACATGTCCTAATTGTGCCCAATGATGTTGTTTTCCCGCCCTGGTGTCATGTGACTCGTTAGTGTTACAAGGATTCAGGTGTAAATGATAAGCAGGGCTGTTAAATTTGGTGTTTTGGGCACAATTCTCTCTGAATGCTGGACAACATGACACCTCATGGCAAGGAACTCTCTGAGCGGCTGAAAAAAAGGATTATTGCGCTTCACAAAGATGGCCTTGGCTATAAGAAGATTGCCAACACCATGAAAATGAGTTGCAGCACAGTGGCTAAGATCATACAGCGGTTTTCCAGGACAGGTTCCACTCGGAACAGGCCTCGCCAGGGTCGACCAAAGAAGTTGAGTCCACGTGCTCAGCGTCATATCCAGAGGTTGGTTTCCAAAAATAGACGTGCGAGTGCTTCCAGCATTGCTGCAGAGGTTGCAGAAGTGGGATGTCAGCCTGTCAGTGCCCAGACCATACGCCGCACACTGCATCAAATCGGTTTGTATGGCCGTCGCCCCAGACAGAAGCCCCTTCTGAAACCGATGCATAAGAAAGCCCGCAAACAGTTTGCTGAAGACAATGAATCCAAGAACATGAGTTACTGGAACCATGTCCTGTGGTCTGATGAGACCAAAATAAACCTGTTTGGGTCAGATGGTGTCCGGCGTGTGTGGCGGCACCCTGGTGAGGAGTACCAAGACAAATGTGTTTTGCCTACAGTCAAGCATGGTGGTGGCAGCATCATGGTCTGGGGCTGCATGAGTGCTGCCGGCACTGGGGAGCTGCATTTCATTGAGGGACACATGAATTCCAATATATACTGTGACATCCTGCAGCAGAGCATGATCCCCTCTCTTCGGAAACTGGGCCGTAGGGCAGTTTTCCAACATGATAATGACCCTAAACACACCTCCAAGATGACAACGGCCTTGCTGAAGAAGCTGAAGGTTAAGGTGATGGACTGGCCAAGTATGTCTCCAGACCTAAACCCAATTGAGCACATGTGGGGCATCCTCAAGAGGAAGGTGGAGGAGTGCAAGGTGTCCAACATCCGTGCGCTCCGTGATGTCGTCGTGGAGGAGTGGAAGAAGATTCCAGAAGCAACCTGTGCAGCTCTGGTGAATTCCATGCCCAGGAGGGTTAAAGCAGTGCTAGATAACAATGGTGGTCACACAAAATATTGACACTTTGGGCACAATTTAGACATGTTCACTATGGGGTGTACTCACTTTTGTTGCCAGCTGTTTAGACATTAACAGCTGTGTACTGAGTAATTTTCAAAGGACAATAAATCTATACTGTTATTCAAGCAGCACACTGACTACTTTAAGTTATATCAAAGTTTCAGTAGGATAATGTTATCCCCTGAAAGGATATAACAGAATATTTGCAAAAATCTAAAGGGTGTACTCACTTTTGAGATATACTGTACATACAGCCATACATACAGCCATACGTACATACATACATACAACCATACATACAGCCATACATACATACATACATACATACATACATACAGCCATACAGCCATACAGCCATACAGCCATACAGCCATACATACATACAGCCATACATACATACAGCCATACATACATACAGCCATACATACAGCCATACATACATGCATACATACATGCATACATACAACCATACATACATACAGCCATACATACATACAGCCATACATACAGCCATACATACATACAGCCATACATACATACATACAGCTATACATACAGCCATACATACAGCCATACATACATACATACATACAGCCATACATACATACAGCCATACATACATACATACAGCCATACATACAGCCATACATACATACAGCCATACATACATACAGCCATACATACATACAGCCATACATCCATACATACAGCCATACATCCATACATACATACAGCCATACATACAGCCATACATACAGCCATACATACAGCCATACATACATACAGCCATACATACAGCCATACATACATACAGCCATACATACATACAGCCATACAGCCATACATACATACAGCCATACAGCCATACATACAGCCATACATACATACAGCCATACAATACAGCCATACATACATACAGCCATACATACATACAGCCATACATACATACAGCCATACATACAGCCATACATACAGCCATACATCCATACATACATACAGCCTACATACATAAGCCATACATACAGCCATACATACATACAGCCATACATACAGCCATACATACAGCCATACATACAGCCATACATCCATACATACATACAGCCATACATACATACAGCCATACATACAGCCATACATACATACAGCCATACAGCCATACATACAGCCATACAGCCATACATACAGCCATACAGCCATACATACATACAGCCATACATACATACAGCCATACATACAGCCATACATACATACAGCCATACATACATACAGCCATACATACATACAGCCATACATACATACAGCCATACATACATACAGCCATACATACATACAGCCATACATACAGCCATACATACAGCCATACATACAGCCATACATACAGCCATACAGCCATACATACAGCCATACAGCCATACATACATACAGCCATGCATACATACAGCCATACATACAGCCATACATACATACAGCCATACATACATAAAGCCATACATACATAAAGCCATACATACATACATACATACATACATACAGCCATACATACATACAGCCATACATACATACAGCCATACATACATACAGCCATACATACATACAGCCATACATACAGCCATACATACAGCCATACATACAGCCATACATAACAGCCATACATCCATACATACAGCCATACATACAGCCATACATACAGCCATACATCCATACATACATACAGCCATTACATACAGCCATACATCCATACATACAGCCATACATACATACAGCCATACATACAGCCATACATACATACAGCCATACATACATACATACATACAGCCATACATACATACAGCCATACAGCCATACATACAGCCATACAGCCATACATACATACATACATACAATACAGCCATACATACATACAGCCATACATACAGCCATACAGCCATACATACATACATACATACATACAGCCATACATACATACAGCCATACATACAGCCATACATACATACAGCCATACATACAGCCATACATACATACAGCCATACATACATACAGCCATACATACATACAGCCATACATACATACAGCCATACATACATACAGCCATACATACATACAGCCATACATCCATACATCCATACATACATCCAGCCATACATACAGCCATACATACAGCCATACATACAGCCATACAGCCATACATACAGCCATACATACAGCCATACATACATACAGCCATGCATACATACAGCCATACATACAGCCATACATACATACAGCCATACATACATACAGCCATACATACATACAGCCATACATACATACATACATACATACATACATACATACAGCCATACATACATACAGCCATACATACATACATACAGCCATACATACATACAGCCATACATACATACAGCCATACATACAGCCATACATACAGCCATACATACAGCCATACATCCATACATACAGCCATACATACAGCCATACATACAGCCATACATCCATACATACATACAGCCATACATACAGCCATACATACAGCCATACATACATACAGCCATACATACAGCCATACATACATACAGCCATACATACATACATACATACATACATACAGCCATACATACAGCCATACATACATACAGCCATACATACAGCCATACAGCCATACATACATACATACATACATACATACAGCCATACATACAGCCATACATACATACATACAGCCATACATACATACAGCCATACATACATACAGCCATACATACATACAGCCATACATACAGCCATACATACAGCCATACATACAGCCATACATCCATACATACATACAGCCATACATACATACAGCCATACATACAGCCATACATACAGCCATACATACATACAGCCATACATACAGCCATACATACAGCCATACATACATACAGCCATACATACAGCCATACATACAGCCATACATCCATACAGCCATACATACATACAGCCATACATACATACAGCCATACATACAGCCATACATACATACAGCCATACAGCCATACATACAGCCATACATACATACATACAGCCATACATACATACAGCCATACATACATACAGCCATACATCCAGCCATACATCCATACATACATACAGCCATACATACAGCCATACATACAGCCATACATACATACAGCCATACAGCCATACATACAGCCATACATACATACAGCCATACATACAGCCATACATACAGCCATACATCCATACATACATACAGCCATACATACATACAGCCATACATACAGCCATACATACATACAGCCATAGATACGTACATACAAATATTCGTGTCCAGCCCAAGGAGCTAGCAAGCTATACAGGAAGATGACATTGACGTTCTTAATTCAAATTTAAAGTCTAATGTGTTTTCCCTTTTCTATCTAACTGAGTAATCATCTTTGCAAATGATTTGGCAGATGGAAACAGTGACAAGTCAATTCTTGTGAAGTTTATCTCAGGAGTCAGATGATGAGCTAAACTGCATTTTTGTTCGACCAATGAGCTAAGGAAGGTGAACTTACGTTATTGCAGTAGAAGGTGTAGAAGACTCCGGGGACGTAGCAGCCCAGGATGCCAATGGAAACTCCCGCGTAGTCCAGCGCCATCCAGCGGCGGCTGGTCTTCTCCGAGCGGTGGCAACAGAACAGGTGATAACCCACCGAACACAGCATACACAGCTGAGGACGGTAAGACAACAAGGGGAGAGTCGGTCATTTGCACAGAAAGAAACAAGTAGGAAAATATTATGATCAAATCATTTTCATCTTAACATTCTGCCTTTTTTCGATAGACTCGTAGATTTATTTTATTGGACTTGAAGACTGGCTGTCAAGCCTGATCCAGCCAACTGCTGGACTGATTATTTTTCATTTGTTAAGAACTGCCAATATTTTGGATATGGTCTTATGTCCTTCTGTAACCACTCAGATTAAGGTAACACCATGCAATTGTCACATTTTCAGTTTCCAGGATATTTGGCTAATTTGAAATCACCACATTGCTCAACATAAGGGGAAACAACATCACATAAAACAAGCCTGCATAAAACATTTTTACATTAAGCCTAAGTAAACTTGGCTTAACACGAAAATGACAGAAATTAACAGCAATTAATCATTATTTATTTATCTCAAAAAGTTACCATGTCTGAGTTCATGATTTGTCGTTAGATATTTATACCTTAAATCATTCAAATCTGTAACTTTGACTAAATAAATGAAACAATCTGTAATTTGAGGTTTTAAATACGGTGACGTAATGTTAAATCTGTTTATTTGAAGAATCCGCTGCAACACTGGGGAAAGCTCTTCTATAGACATGACGTGAGACCTCAGTCACTGACATGTTCTCTTCTCTTCTACTGACTGTCGTGGCTGAAGTGAACTGGGAAGCTTAGTCCTGTACCTGGAAGCAGAGGAGTTCGATGGAGTAGATGACGTAGTCCTCTTTGGAGGCGCCGATGGCCGGCAGCACTGAGGCCATGTTGTACACGCCGACAAAGAAGAAGAGCAGGAAGCCCAACAGATGGCTCCAGATATTCACCGTCTCATTGGACAGAATGAAGATGCTGCACACAGGATTTACAAACATTAAAACAACCACTCAGATAAAAAATATCTCAGTCACCTCCTAAAATAATCTTTCACTCAGACTGAGTAGTAACTGATTCTCAACAGCACAGCCAACAGTATTTAAATTCAAACATCTTCATGCAGTGTCAATATGCAAAAAGTAAATCCTTTGACTCCAGCAAGGTTCAAGTTTTAAATTAATTCATTGTAATTAGCTGCTGAAACTTCTGCCGCTTCACAGAATCAGAAATATCTAAAACAATGACTTTGTCAGTGGGTAAATACCGTCATTAAGTAGACTATTTTAAGTAACAAAATAGGTTGATGCCACACATACTCTACAGATAGAGTATCTGTAGAGTATGTGTGGCATCAACCTATTTTGTTAGGAAGCATTTATAAAGAAAGGCAACTAAAACAATAGAGGAACCAAACAGCTAGTGTGGCCATTGAGAGTGAGCCTTGACTTCCCAGAGGAGCGAACAACAGGAAAACACATGTTCTCCTTTAAGGAATAATAAAGTATTACAGCTATGGGTACTAACTTATTGCTAATCACAAAAACTATCAAGCAACATGATTGATCATCATCATCTTAGCCAAATTTATGCAGACCTGGGACAGCTTTACATCCTGAACACAGTCTTATGTTCTGCTTCTCACCTTTTGATGCACAGCCTGGAGGGCAGGTAGGCTCTGTACCCATCTGTGATGTAGGGGTTCTCCCTCAGAAACACTGGGATCTGTTCGTATGTGTACAGTCTGATACCGCGGGGCACCAGCACGGGCCAGTACTGATAACTTCCCAGCTCAATGTAGTGTGCCGTCTGGGCACTCTTTTGGGGTTTCTGGGGCATGGCTGGGTCGCAGACTTTAGTCTGACCTGAAGCTGAGAACAAAAGATCCAGTCTGATTAAACGTGGGTTAGGGTTGGCTGACCAATTAGATGCTGTTACAATTTGACTTGTAAATGTGCCTGATACATCAACCAGTGTCAGGTGGAAGAGTTGTTTTACTGTCAAATTGAGCAAGAATAAAAGTGGCGCACTAATTGAAACTCCATCTTTGTTGATGGCCATAATTAAAACTAACATCAGCTGATTCTCTCCATATCTTCTGATTGAAAGAAACTACCCGAGCTAATAACTAGCTAACACTAATTGGCTGAGCAGCTCGTCTTCCATGTAATCTCATGTTACCTCCGTTAACGATCCCCAGTGTGTCCGTTCTGCTCTATTGTACGGAGAAAACCCTCGTACCGGTCTCCGGTCAGTAATAAGGTCATTCTAGACCGAACGTGACAGGAAGCGTTCACCAACCAAACATGGCTCAAGAGCTTTTTTAAAGCCCCGGACTACAAAACAATATTTCAATTAGCATCGAATACTCAAAGCACCACTTATTATTATTAATTAAGTTTATATTTCTAAAGACGATGCTACTCCCAGTCTTTTCCCTACTGCGGTGGCGACCGATTATATCAGTAGAGATTTTGTTGACATAACGTACCTGCTTTGTATATTGTTATAATCCGACTATGCCCAAAGAACCAACTCAACTAGAAACTATTTTAGGTTAAGCCTTAGGTGGTAAATAATATGCTCGGTATCCAAGTCAATACAAAACATAATTGTCTATGCAGTTTGGCAGCTAGTGGTTAATTAAAGCTTTAGTCTGTCTGTACATGCTACCAGAGGCTAGCTAACATGTCGCTTTGTGTAGAGCCATGACAGTAACAACAAACTCACCTTTCAATTTGGTATATGTGCAGTTTGTTCCATTTTGGGGTTTATAGTACGTACTACGCATTTGTAAACGTATGTTACTATTAAATTACAAGACAACGCAGAGTATATTAAAGTTTCGGCTACAACATCTTCCAAATCACCAGAAACGTCATCAGTAACGGACCCCTCCACTGTGCCCAAAGACTGCCTGAGTAAAACTCACAAACCATGAGCAGCCGGCTGAACCATGCAGGGCAACAAGCCACACTTTCTCTAACCGATGTCAACTGCGCAAACTCCGTTCATCAATCTAAGTAAATGCATTAATAAATGTATATAATATATATATTTTTAAATGTAGGCTTTATTTAATTGATAACATGTGACATACAATATAAATGTTCTTGTTTGCTTTACCTCAGTATTAGTTCCTTTTATTTATTTTCATTTAATTTTACATTTATTTATTTTTTGCATTTATTTATTCATTCTTGGTGTATTTATTATGTTATACATTTCTGCATTATTTTACCTTTGCATTTCTCCCAAAAATGTATTTTGCAAGATTTCCATAAAATTATTTATATCTGTATTATTTTCTTAATATAAGTATTTTTTTTTACAATTTACATCATCAAAGTGTGTCATGGGGTCAACTTTTTGCCTATTGGTTGGTCAACTTCAGGGTGCCGTTGTCGCTGAGAAGGCAATGGCAATAATGCAAATCAGGTTACCACTCTGAACAAGCTCAACCATGGAGAGGACACCGGCGGTGAGTCCGCGAAACAGTTCAGCTTTAGTCAATTTATCTGCACACCTGTAAAAAAGATCTGCAGCAGCAAGCCCACAATGTCCGGTGTATGGAGCCGTGGATTAAGACTCCAGTTAATGAGCAGACAGCGTTAGCTAGCTAACTAGCATGTATAGTTGATCTATGCACTCTGATGTCAGCAAGATAATCTCCACATATGAACTTTTATGTTATTTGAAGCGTAAATGGAATTGCAAGTAAAAAGCTAACGTACGGCTACAAACAACCTACACCACAGTCGCATGACTCACGTCACCACCACAGGCGGACTTGTGTTCTACGTGATTATGTTTAGTAGTCTAATTTAGCCACTTGTTAGGAACTGCCATTTTTAAGACACATCAACACTTCAGAAATGTGTTATTTTGTTATATATTATTATTAATTTAAGTCGCAGAACAAAACGTTGAAATCTCTTAAGCTTCTGTAACCACAGACCTTATTTCACGCTCAAAAAAACATTAAAAAAACATTGACTTAGAGTAAGGGAACCAGAAGTGCTAAAATGCTAACTCATTTCAGAGTTTGAGGACTCATTCCTGCACTCTATAGGCGACAAGTTGACCCGATGACACACTTTGAATAGCCTGCCTCAAGTGGCTATTCGAGGAACTTCATTTTTCAGCCCCAGAGGTTGGCGCATGAATATGATGCGTTATACGCGATATTGAACGTTTTTAAGAGCATTGCTCAAAATGCCTACTTTTCCCTCTGAATTTTTGCATTTATGCCTTTTAAAACATAACACCTTGCAATTTCAAATAGTAATTTACAGGAAAGCTTAATAATTAACCCACAAGTTGCTCTTCAAATGTAAGCCTTTAAAAGTATCTCTCGGTCTCCTGGCTGTCATCCCGCTGCACTGTGCGACTGTGATACATCCTCCTGTCATCCAGAATCCTCGTTACAGCGAGCGTTCGCCACAGACCTCTCAGGTGTGAGAGATGTTGGAGGATTCCCTCAGGAGGGAAGTCACTCAGTCCTCCCTCTACTGTTTACACCCTCTTTAATTGCCTCATTCTCAACTGGAAGTGTCTACTTCATTATCACTTCTAATACACCTCTCAGCACATCCACTCTGGCAAAGTGTCAGCTGCCAAGTTAAGATAGTAACTCGTGCATGCAAGGGTGTACAACAAGAATCTCCTGCTGCTGCAGTCGCTGCTCAGTTATTAATTGATTTTGTAGGCTAACAGTTGGCAGTTGGCCCATTTTCCCACTTTGTACACACTGACTAGTTGATTTTGCTCCTGGCAAAAAAAGAAAGTAAAAGTAAAGGATATTTCCAGTGTATTACAATTCATTTTCATAGTTTCTTTTCCATAATTTCCATCAGTTATGATCACATTGTACACACCAAAATACATGTTAACATCTGGGACGACTCAAAGGGCAGTTTAGTAAACAAACCAAAGTTGAGCCAGTGATGGAGATAAAACCAAAGATTAGTTTAACCAAAATGTTGCTAATAATCCCTCATTACACAGGAAAACTGTAAGCACACAACGGTCGAGATAGTCGCCAAATTGGCAACTCTGACAGCCCGTCAGGCCTCCGTCCATTGGCTCCAACATGCAGTTGAGTAGTTCGCCCCTTGTAAAGTATTTGTGATTCAACCAATGAGATAAAAATGTGTTTTCAGTGCAGTTTTTACTGTAAGGAGCATGCATACTGTATGCAACATCCAACTTCTCCAAGATCATGTACAATCAGTACCTCCTCCAGCTTATAATTTTTTTAAAGATCGGTTGATAGAGTGTTGTGTGTTTTTGGGTGATTGCCCTCAGGATATCGCAGTGAATAACAGCCATCAAACCAGGCACTGGTACATTCATGATTGAGGACACACCTCTCACATGCACTGTGGTTTTTGATAAAGACGACTCTCCGTCTCCCGCCCCACAACCTTCTTCCTGACTCCCCACTGATTCACTGTGACAATCTGTCGTCGGCCCTTTTTTTCCTTTCTTTTCAATCTTTGCCTTTGATTTCTGTCCTCCATTTTTCTGTCAGACTTAACGTAGAGAAATGTGGCCCGATGTAATTGTGCGCTTAGGCGGCGTGTAATGGAACATGAAATTAAAGTGCTCCTACTTATACTTTCTTATAAAAAGCAGGAGGTGATTTGTGTATTGGCCATTTCATCAGTGTTGAAATATCACATTTGAGCTGATTAGCGCAGATGCTGGAAGTGTTCCATGTTATGGCCGACTTGGGATATTTTCCTTCATAAAGCGCTAACTGTGGGTGCGTCCTTCAAGGAAGTGTGCAATAAAACAGCACTGCATTACATCTTAATTGAGGTTGCCTACACTGTCTTGGCAAGTGAAAGTCTCTCCTTTCCAAACAAGGCGCTGTTAGAGTGGTTTAAATAGAGACAGACAGACAGGCCCCCGGGCCACCGATGTCCTTTGGGATTGTCAGTGTCATCAATGAAACACAAGGCTACACTGGTGCGCTTCTCTTTGACCGTTGCACCACATGTAATGGCACATTATCTTATGGTAAATACATTAAATGTAATGCTTCTTCTCACTGATGTTAAATGCGTGCTAAATTGACTACTATTGATTAACAATGCATGACACGTTTCCCACTGAAGCCTCTCTACCAAGCTTTCTATGTGCAACTCAGCTTCCACCATTTCCTCTCCCACCTGCCCCAACATGGAAAACAACTTTGATAAAACCTCAAATCTAGGGGCTAGAATCTTTATTTTCCTTTCAAACCCTAAACACAAAGCTCACAGGCATCACAGGCTTCGACACAGGGCCCGCCAAATGTTAGCCCGCCTGCCGTGCCAAGACTAGACAGGCCCTTTGCAAAGCTAACACGGCCTCGCGGCGGCTTGTGCTCGTCAGCGGCCGGCTGGTCTCATTGGCTTTATTTATAGTCGGCGCCACAAGACATCTGCTGGAGACGAGACTCTGTCCTCTGTGTCCACACAGCACCACACAGAGGGAGCTTGTCAACGCTTTTTCGAAGGCAAAGTGTTTGCGAGGACCCCGGTCAGAGGAAGGGAGGGACGGCTGCAGCCTCCTCTAATAGGACGGGTGTCCCCTCCGATTGCTTTCTCCGCAGCTCTGATTAACGAGACCGGAAGACAGAGGGAGGCTTCACAGTTTGTCGTGTCTTGTGTGTTAGCCGATGTTTACTTGATCTGAGAGCTGTTGTTTGTTTGGTGTCTTCAGTCTGGTCGTCGCTCGCCACTATTTTGGGACCCTGACACTTGGATGCAGCTCGGCAGTCGTCTGATGTGGCCTCGCCTCCCCCCCCCCCTCCTCCATGTCCTCATCCTCCTGTGTCACACAGAGTTTCTCTCCCTTTCCCATCCTCTCCTCTTCACATCGAGGACGTCTGCATGTCTCTGGCTGACCGTGCTTCAGGCCTTGACATAAAGTGTCGGGGACAGCTCTTTGCTCTTCCCTCAGAACGGGAGGGGGGTGAAGTCAGACTGCCACACAGGGGGAGAGTGTGAAAATACTGTTAACATGTTCCTGAAAAGAAGCAACCTGAGAAAGCCGCCATTACAAAAAGAGACTCTTTGAGGAAATAGTACCAGAAATACTGTGGACACTAAATATAACATCGGACAGTGAAGAGTTCAATCTGAACTATCTTTGATTGACACATGACATGTATATTTCAACATGTGGTTAAAAAAATAACGATATAATAATAACTTTGTTTTAGTGCAAAAAATTACATTCTGAAAATGTTCACATTTAATGAACTATCTTTTTACAAAACATTATGAACAACCTGAAATTTCTTAAGAAAATAAGTACAATTTCAACAATGTTATGCCTCGGTTTATCATTCACACATGTGCATTACAACGTACACATCACAGTGTGTCTACAAAGGCACAACACATTTAGTCACAGGTATCTGGAACTGAACAATATAGTATTTTACTTTATGATCAAAACAACTCGTCAAGTGATTGTTTTTTTACACTTTGCAAAGTCATCCCGGACCCTCTGGTGGGCCAGTTTTGGCCCGCGGGCCGTATGTTTGACACCCCTGGTTTAGAGGCTTCAAACAAACCCTTTTTAAACAGGTGATACTGACATAAAACTAAGCACAATTTTGCAACTGCATGCTGTTTGGTGGATGGTTCGGAGGATAGTGTAACTGTGAGGCCTTTTACCAAACCACAATTTGTAGGTTTTCAAAAAACACATTTTGTTGAACCATTTTCAGGAAATTACAGTTTATGTGTTTTTCCACTTAGAAAATTCTAGATCTAGTAAATCTAGACCAATAACAGCCCAGCTAGTTGTTTTTGCTAATCATAGTTTTTCTAAGATGGTTCCTGTCTGAAGAAAAGGCCCATAGAAGCCAATCAAATGAATAGTTACAAAGACAGATAAAATATATTTATCTTAGATTTTAAACAAGGTTACTTGGATTGTTGCTAAGAAAGGGCCAAATAGTTTGAATCTGAATGTTGGCAATATAAAAAGGGCTTGTTGGACTCAAATGAGGGACTCTATCTACTGTCTAAAACAGTTCAAGTTAAGTATTTGATTGTATTGTTTAAATGAATCTGTGTTTCTGTAAAGTGCTTCTGAATATCTGTATGTGTTTGGTCTTTCTTTAGTTGCTTACTGACACTGAAACATTCACACTGATGTTTCCCAAACTGCCCATGTTGATTAATGTATGTTGTCCATATAAATAATCAAATAATGTTCAGATAAAATATAAACCAAGCTGCTATTAGGCAAGAAATATCATACAAAACCCAACTATTGTTCTGCTTAGAGGCCATATGTTGAGCAATACATCACAAACTGAAAAGAAATAAGTAAAACTGAAATGTTGCATCAACAAATGTTCCAGCAGTAATGTCTGCATCTATCTTCGTAGCATCTGGGTCACTGAGCTCTTTCTGGGAATGAAATGGTGTTGTTACTTAGTCTCCTTGTACTTTTAAAGGAAAGTTTCATCTGTGTAACATTATTGAAAGGTATTAGTCCTAATCTCTGTGCTTCCTTTTCCTTTTTTTTTTTTTTAAGTCTTAGAAGATACATCTGGTTCCCTATCTTGTAATTCCTGCCGGGATTCCAAAGAAAAGCGAAAACAATTTTTACAACAATGGAGGGATTAGAGAGGAGGTCAGGGTGGTTGTTTTAGGACATTTAGCTGCTGCTCTGAATGAGATGAATGCCCCCAAACAGCAACAACTGCTGCGATGTGTTGCCCTTTTCTGCAGCTGGACCAAACTTCCATGGTAATCCTTAATGGATCAGAAACTGTAAGCCCATCCTCATCACTCAGACAAACTGTTTAAGCTTTTTGACACAAAGAGTATGTATGCTGGGTACTTTATTCTTTTTTTATTTTCAGAACAATACCAAAATAAGCCCTTTAATACACAACTGACTGTAGATTAGACCTGCATATGCGTTGTTGCAATTATCCTATTTCTGCAGGGTTACACGGGAAACAGATTGGTTTTCTTGAGTTTTCAAAAGAAGATTTAGATTTTTAAGAATGATGTAAATGTAAAAATGCTTCTTTTTTTTGGTGATTGTTACTTGTTCTCATCGGCCGCTGCACCTTGTATAACAGTTTCCCTGAAACAACAGGTTGGGGTCACGTAACCCTGCAGACCAAACACTTGACAGTTTTTGCAGACATTATCTTTAGATCATAAAATGTATATATTTTGTGTCTGAACGTGTTCATGTTTCCTGATCCACTTATTACAACTTTGAATATTCTGCAGAAGGAAATTAAATTGAAGCCGTGGGTGGGTGAATGTGAGACTAATATAAACTATATTAAAATTGAATCCATTGTCTCTGTTTTTTTGCCTTCTTACTAATGTTTTGTCTCTGACCTCTGTTGGACTTCCTGTTTAAATGAAGGTGAAATTAAAATAAATGTACAGCTTTCTTCCTCTATACTTTATTTTATGTCATGTATACTCACATATTTACAAAATACAACCACCGGTATAACAAATCACAAACTATTTCAGGTACATTTGCTGCAGTGGTTTATGATGGTGGGCAGACGACGGGACAGGAGTCCCCGTTGATTTACAAGAAGTCACGTCAATTTTTTTATTCTTAAAAATATGTGCAGGATTTTAAAAAATCAAACACTTTGTTTCCTTGCAAGACTTTATATGTGTTTGTATGCAAAAGTCAAATAAAATCAAAACAAATCATATGAATTGATAAACTACTAGAATTACATTCCTAGTGGTGTGGAGAAATTGTGTTTAGATCATCATAACTGAGCAGTAAATGAATACATATGAAATATGAAAACTTGACTTGGGGGTTGTTTTGTCAGAGAGTACGTTACTTCTTAAATCATACTTTTTGTAATTAAAAGCCAAAAATTCCACAAATGCACACAATTCAAAATGCCAAGCAGTTTAGAGCCTGAGTCACAGTTTTATTGAGTTGAGACACAGTTTATGCTGAGCATGTTAGCATGCAGCACTGAAGTCCGTCTCACAGAAATGTATTATATTTTATGTCACCACATCTCTACACGTCTCACTGTAAAAAGTGTTTTCATTTTGTAGCAATTTAGTCAAACTATGCATGAAGATTCATGAGAAACCACTGCAGTATGTCGTAATGTCTCTTATTAATCACTGCTCTGCTGTAGAGTGAATTTATTTGGGATATTACTTGTGATTATGACAATCTAACTTTCTGACTGTGGGCAATAAACAGCAGCCTCTTCAGTGAAATGTATCAAACTTGTGGACGTTAATTGCCGTGTAAATCTTACTCGAAAATCAAATTAAACTGATGGATCCCTTCAAAGTAAAGAGAGAAACTTGTTCAACTTAACAGACTCTCATTCGTCGCCACTCCATCGTATCCATTAAATACACAGAGATATCTTCTGAATATTAACTCTGTGGTTCTTGTGATTTTGTTGCTGCAACAACTAAAACGTTAAATGAAAAGAACTTGAGCTGCTGTTGGAAATCATCGACGATCATTTGTTGTTTGTCAGATGTGGTCGTGCTGACTGGCAACAGGCTGCAGTTCAGTTTGCGTCCTGTGGAGGTCACTCTGTCCCTGCTGTGGATCAACGCGACAGCAGAGCAGCAGAAGGCCACCCACTGAACATGAGCTGCTTCAGATAAAACATTAAACTGATGAATCTCATCGGTCTGTCACTGACTGTACAGTATGTGGCCACATAGGAGATAATGACAAATATTATCATCATTAGAATTAATATTTCAACAGTTCTTTACATCATCAAATATACAATATAATATAAATGTGCAAGACTTTGTTATTTTGCACATATATTAAAAAGTATTTTATGGTTTGTTTTTCAGTCAGACTGTGGCGGGGTTAAATACAAGATGAGAAAGAAAAACAAGCAAACATTTAAAGAATATTAACCACATATTTCTTTTCATCAGTCAGCACTGAGCACAACAAGTCCTCACCGTGTTTTACAGCATGCCTTTTTAAATGTATCTATAGTTTTATATGCTATTTTGTGTTTTTGCAACAGTACAGAGCAAAGAGAGAGAGAGAGAGAGAGAGACAAAAGTGGAATTACATGTAACAAAGATGACCAGACTACACAGGCAGCATCCTAAACGCCACATGGAACTCTATTTTCTGTGTTTATAATTGGACTTATTCTGTACCTTTTTGTATTAACAGCAAATAAAATGAACACCAAAACCACCCAAAGCAGGAATAAATGTGTGAGTGAGCAGCGAGGAGACTTGCGTACAGTAAATCACAGACAGTTGTTGTTAATTGCTGTTTCACTGTGTGGCTACAACAAAGGACTCACAGCTGCAGAGCAATGAATCAGAGACCAGACTGAGAGGAAAATGAAGCCTGTACTTCCCTCTGAAGGCAGCAGGTGGCGCTCTGGTATCTCTGTCTGGTTCCTCCATAGAGACATCAACTCCCTGCATTGGCTTCCGTGTGTGAGACCCCCAAAACTGGCTCCTGTATCAGGCCAATAATAAATAACACACCAAGTGGGGGCTGTTTCGACTGGTATGATTTATTAAAAGTTAGTGCATTAGATCAGGGCAATAATTGAAGTTATGATTAAGGAAACGACAGGATTGGGACCCGTGGACGATGAAAAATGGATGCGTGGATGGACAGACTTGCAGATAGATCTCGTTTGATAAATAATTCATAGTTGGATTAAACCAGATTGAGATACAAGCCGAGCCTTTCTGTAAGTGGGGTTTTGAAAAAAAGATTTTACTCATGGGAGTCGCTCCAAACCTGCCGCCAGGAAGCTCTCTAGCTGGTGGCATGTTGCTCTGAGGATCATCATTGTCATCATATGCAATCCAGTATTAAGATGGATGCTGCCTGATCCCATCAAGATAATGGGTTTCATGTCTCCTGGCGTTCAGGGGGGGGTGGATGGTGGGACAGAGAAGATCTCTGCAGCTGATTTTCTTTTGTTTCCTCCCTCATCTCTGCAGGCATGTGGGCTCTGTGCGTCTACAGCACATGCCGCCACGCAGAGAAAATTACAGCACGTCTTAATGCAACAT
Source organism: Cottoperca gobio (assembly GCF_900634415.1). NCBI lineage: Eukaryota > Metazoa > Chordata > Actinopteri > Perciformes > Bovichtidae > Cottoperca > Cottoperca gobio. The sequence continues at coordinate 24,362,403 of NC_041363.1, read as the reverse complement.
GAAAACCTCGGAAGTTAAGGATGCGTCCTCAGGTTGGAGGCGGAGAAGAGATTTTGGGATTCCAGCCAGCGAGGACAAAAGAGAAACACTTTGTTCACAGCAGAAGGGTTGTTCTATCTCTATAATGGAGAGGAAGAGAGAAACACAGAGCGAGAGGAAGAGGGGAGAGATAGTGGGGGAGGTTAGCTCTCAACCTGTCACCGCAGGAGAGGTCACGTTGGATCTGTTTCAGGCACTCTGGCTGCGTTCATGGCAAATACATGATCATTTCCAAATTTGTGGTCACGTCTGACTTTAATTGTGTTCTTCATTCCAGGATGTGAACCATCACTAAACAATATTCAGTGTCAAAACTGAATTCACTATTGTATCTATTTCTTTTGTTTGTTTCTGACTCAACCCTGTTACAGAATTTGGCTTTGGATTTAGACTTAACTGAATATGACAATTAAATGACTCCATTACAAGTTAAAGTAACATTTCATCAAGTAAATGAAGAGAAGTATTAGCAGAAAAGTGTACCTGAAGTACCAAAAGTAATAGCACTCACGATGCAGATTGACCCCTTGTTATAAATCATCGATGCCTTTAATCAGCATTTCCATGCTGCTGCTAGTCGACAGTAAGCGGTCCAAAAAAGACTCACAGCATCTACAGTCTACTGGTACTACTATATATTTGAGGTGGTGAAATATTAAACAATGCATCATGTGTGAATTGACTGCATGCTGAGCATATTAAAAAAATACATTGGCAAAGTAATAAGTGACGAATACATCTAACAGAACCAAAAACATTTCCTTCTGGAATGTAATACTATCCATGTATATGTAAGTACATTACAAAGTTGCACACAATTAAAAAACCTCTATCTATACATGGCACTTACATAAGTACAGTACTTGAGTTAATGTATGAAGTTTATTTCCAGCTTTGCAAACAACTGTATTGCTTTCCCCCGTCAGAAACACGGACACTGGTTTGAATATCCGAACACCGTTCACACACAGGGTGCCTTTGGATATAATCAGTACCTATGTCTGTTTATGACAGCCATATAAACTCTATGTAATCTCTCATTACTCGCTGTGTGTAAAAGTACAAGTACCACAGCATAAACATGGTCCGTTAAAATTAACCTCCATAAAGTTGAGGGACTCACAAGAGACAAAAAACGTCAAAATCAAAGCAACAGAAGCCCGACTTTTCTGCAGTCCCAGGATCCTACATTTCCCATGAAGCAACTGGAAAGCTTCTTTCAATGCACCCTCTCTGCCTGGTAAATGCTCATGTCTGTAACAAAGGCTTTCTGTTATAAATAAATAGACTGTCCCAGGCAGAGTAACCCTAATGAAATCCTGAATTTCCCTTTAAAGCCTTATTTTCCTTCAACAAATACTAAAGTCTGCCAGTGCAATGAGAACACTGCAGCATTTTACAATTCGTATCACAAGGTTCACTTACTTACTTCTTCTGATGCTTTCCCATTAAATAAAGTCTGCCCAGCTGTCATAGTCACATGACCTGGAACTTTGGTCATGTGATAACAAGTACGCCATCTGCAACAAGTCCTCCAACCCAAACGAACACACAGGCCGTTTGTTCCTACCCTCTAATACGACCCACAGGAGCGTCCCATCCAGGTGGCAGGAGATCAAAACGTCCTCATACCTAAACGTAACGTTTGCAGTTTCAAACACCTGGTTACTAATCTTAACCATTCAATACCTGACCTTAACCATCACGCTAGGTCAAGGGTTACCATTTAGTGGACGACTTATCCTGACCATAACCATCTACTTTAAAATGACCAGTTCCAAGTGATCTACCTGTCTGAGGTTCGTGCGACGGGGGGGGGGGGGGGGGGGGGGAACCTTTTGGGCATTCTAGACCATCTTACCATCTCGACACGACACCCATCCATCCACCTCAAATTCCTCCCTAGGCAGACTTTACCGCTCTTCATAGTACGTCACCTGACATCCTCCCTTGATCCCGTCATAACACCATGGCCACTAGAGGTCGCCGCCAAACAATAAACGTAAAAATGGGTCATAATATCCTGCTTGTACAAACAATTTATAGGGTTGTTTTTTGGGGAGAGGGTAAAGTAAACTCAATATTTCAGCTTGTTTCAAATGCAAATGAACTTGTTTCAAGTACAATTAGAAGAATTGTATTTTAGGATAAAGAGAACAATTTCTAGAAAGTTCTTGAAACCAGTTGATTGTTGTGTCTGCAGTGTGGAGGAAGCCTCATTCAGCTCCCGTTGTCTGGCGGCCCCCTCCCTCTGACTCCCTGCCCATCCAAACCCTGCAGTGTGATTCACCTAAAACAGGAGACGGGGAGTGGATTGGGGGGGGGTGAGTGGGCAGGGCATGGAGGGGAGTGGATGTCTCAAGGTCAAATGCAGAGCGGCGAATTGGGGTGGAAGCAAACTAATGAGTTTTTCCGTTCTCTCCCTGCCCCGGACCGCTGGCATCACCTCGCTGTCCTGTCAATCCAACTCACCCCCACCACCCCCTCCTCAACCCACCTATCTTCTTCCTCTTCCCCTCCCATCTTTCTCTCTTCCCACCTTCACCCCAGGGAGAGGAAAAAAACAGGAAAAAACAGTTTATTTCTGAACAGGCCTCTTAATCTATTTGGACTGGGCGTAATAGGACATTTGCATGGCGAGCACAGCGAGGTGTCAGCGATAACCACGGGGTTGTGACATCCCCTCCGAAATATGCTGAGCTTTCGCTAACCTCTCATCAAACACGCTGATCTTTATGGACTGTATCATATTGTGCCGTAATGTGCTTTATTGTCCACAGAATAAGCTTTTCTTTAAGGTAATTGGAAAGCGGGAAATGGCCGCTATCGGCGGACTTTTTAAATACATTATTCCTGAAATGTGGCTTGTGTAATGACCCTGTCGGTGTAAAACGTGAGATTTATCTTGGCAGCAGAAATTGATCCATTTCACCTTTGTCTAATGGAAATTTTTATCAAGGATTATCTGTTTATGTAAATGAGCGTGGCCCCTGGAACGGAGGGGATAAAAAAAGTCTGGAGGGGGGAGCAGTTAATCTAGGGCCTCTTTACGTGTCAGTCTGGACATAATGCATACAGGATTCATCTCTGTGGGGGTGGTGTGTGTGTTTGTGTGTGTGTGTGTTCCTGTACCTCTATCTCTGTGAGAAGCAGGTTGACTTGTAGACCTTCACAGTGAAGATAGTTCTGCTTAGAGAGGATGTTTGTGATGGTCCTCACTTCTTTACTTGGCTGTTTGAGGGTCAGGACTTGTGTTTAGGGTTATTAAATAGTGAATACATCGCTGAAGTGTTGGTGTTTAAAGACACCTCATTCTGCAACAGTACACCAACCAACCAAGCCATCAGGCATTTCTAAAGCGTTCTGTTCCAATGCTTTTTAAAAGCAACTGACATTTTTAAGATTAGGATTAGCATTTAAGGAATACATGTTGACAGTGATGGTGAGAACTACACCATGTGTGTGTATATATATCAACAAGTCCTCATGACCACCACATGAGCTTTTTCCTGATCTGGCGCCAATATTGGATAAAGATACACACAATAGTAAAACTAAGATGAGGGGAAGCTTGTGTTCATAGCAAATACATATTGTAACTTTCTGGTTAAGTTTGAGCAAACAAAACAAATTTGGTTTAAGTGGGATCATCTTTAAGGTTAAAATAAATGTTGACTGTTAGCAGGAG